>NW_020439134.1:459942-462884 GCF_000699045.2 Agrilus planipennis
CATCTCTTGGGTACTATTAAAAAAAAATAAAAATAAAGCAGAATAAAAAATACTCTGTATATGGCGTTCTTGAAAAAAAACACGAATTTAATTTAATCTACATACCTGTTTACACATTGTTTTTACTATGTTTGTGGAAATAAACGAATAAATGAAACCGTTAGCTCAAATTTTACAAATCAGTGTTTACTCAAATAAAAATAAAACAATAAAACTTGCTGTCACCGACCTATAACGTTATCTGAAAAATTTTTTAATCCTTCATTTAAAGTCTTAAAAACTAAATTGTCTTGAAAATATGCATATGTTCGTGTTTCATTAGGGGCATTCGTATGTAAACTACATTTTATAACACTTTTAAAAATTTATATACTTTATACTTTATTGTAACTTGTAGTATAAATAATTACTCTTACCCTCTATTACGTTACTAAGGGAGCCTTGAAAGAAATATCCATCCATTGATTTATCTAAATTAATGCATACCTTTACAACCTTTTCTCGGAAATTCCAAAATATTATAGTTTGTTTCCTAATTTTTAAATTGTCGATGAGTGCTTTAAGATTCTGTAACAAAACGGAAACGTTGAAGTACAGCTTACAGTTTTTATAATAGTTTGTTTCCTAATTTTTAAATTGTCGATGAGTGCTTTAAGATTCTGTAACAAAACGGAAACGTTGAAGTACAGCTTACAGTTTTTATAATTGTTACTAATTTTATACCAAAGCTTCCATTTTTAAAAGTGTTAACAGATGTTTTAATTACAACTTTATTTAATATTTTCGTAAATAGAAACCTCAAGAAGCTTCCCTTGATTGATGACTTTTAAAATAGCATCTTTAAAAGTGAAAGAAATGGAAACCGGATAATTATTAAAATTTTAAACCTGTTTTAAGCCTGTTTTACTGAAGAAGTATTAGATATACATCAAAGAAGAAACGTAGGTATTCGCTATGATGTTAATTTGTTTCTGTCCCAGTTTAGCTTTAATTTTTAAAATACTATCTTGAAAAGCAAAAGAAGTGAAAGCTGGGTAATTGTTATTATTTTCGTTAGGTGTCGTCAACGTTTCGTTCACGCGTATGGCCCTCAACTTCTCAACTTACCTTTGCCACAGTTGCATCGATAGATTCCATATTCTTTCCGTCGATAATAATAAATGAAATAGAGGCATCGCACTGTGCTAACACACTTTCTTTGAGAAATTCAGCAGAGGGAAACTGCAAATTCGTCGTGGGCTCCACCAGGTATACATTGATATCTCCTACTAATTTTGTTTCTATTTTAATACTTGGCCTTGCACTTTTGTACAAGATGAAGAAAATATTTACTACAATTCCCACTATTATTCCGTACTCTAAGTTCCATAACAAACTTGTTAATAGAGTCACAAGGAACGGTATAACGTCGGTTTCTAAAACAAGAACGCAATTCTAAAACAACTACTACACAATCTCATTAGGAAAGATTTCCATCCAGTTACCATTACCACATAAAAATTTCGCAGACGTACAAAGTGGAATAACCATCGTAAATTTGTCATGAAAGAAAAAAAATTGTCGCCTTTCTTTTTTAAGCAAGTTGATTGGTGTAGTGAGGCACCTGGTAAGAACAAAGTTTCTTACGCTGTTTGACAAATATGAATTTTTAATTTTTAATTAGTACACCCTGTACGTTTTAAACTGTCTGGTATTTTATTTATGAACCTGTAAAACGTGAATATTTTGAAATACAAATAAGTTAAGCCTCCTTCGACAAATATAGTAACAGCCATTTTTCACATTCTACTTAAATACCTTCGTACATAAAATTTTTACGCAACTATTTTCGAAGATACTTTTATGCAAATTTATTAATTTTCAATACTGTAAGAAAAACCAATTGATAGCAAACGTGGCATTCCAAGCATCTTGCACAGAACCATAACTATATTGTATAATTAGGACAGACGCAAAAATAATTAGGACAAGCTAAAATCTTAATGTTGCTTGTAGTGAGTATTACTCGTACATTGCACTCCGAAACAGTAATTTCTTATTTTCCCACATGATACGAGATTTTATAAGTTTTGTTATAATAAATTTTTTTTTTGGCCCTGATCGGTTCTGATTAATTTTATTCCATTCCTTCGACTGAAAATTGTAAGGGTGTTTATACAACGGATATACCTGAATGCTAAATTTTTAACTAGGAGTGGATGTTTATACTCCGAAATATATGGTAATTAAATCTACTTATTTAAACTAATTTCTCTCTAGCCTCTAGTATAATACCGGTAAATAGCTTCTTAGCCACCGGTATGGTACCGGTGAATAGTCTCATCGGTTTTTTTAATAGGTATATTGGTTTTCACTTCTTTGGCCATTTTAAAAAAATATATATTTTGTAAAACTATGATAAATCCCGCGGCCCGGAAAAATGTACAGTATATAATGCACATATATACGTTCTTACTGATTTGAAATGAATTAGATTTATCTCAAATGTTTTCCTTCTATTAAAAAATAAGTCTGCGGGCGTTATTTTGCGCGCTCAGTCCTTTTTGGCACTAAACAAATATAATAATCAGAAATTAATAAAACTCCAAATGAAAAAAAAACATTTAATTGATTTATATTTTTGAATACAAATATTAATGGAAATATTATCTCGTTTATCTTACATTAGTGCATTCCTAAGTTATTCTTTTAAGCCTGATCAAGGTCATTACCGCGTTTTTGGTTAGGATTGGCACCTTGAAACTCTGTAACAAAATGAAGCATTTCTTGTATCATATAAATGTTACATCAACTCGTTCCTTTTAAAGTAAAAGGTAAGTTTGCTTAGTAATAAAAGTTTTTAGTTTCTAAAATTTTATATTATACTGTTTTCTCCAACTGCTAAAACAACCTAGCTGTTACCAAAGTGGATATACCCCACGGAAACACAGAAAGATGACCTC
>NW_020439134.1:463555-506100 GCF_000699045.2 Agrilus planipennis
CATCTCTTGGGTACTATTAAAAAAAAATAAAAATAAAGCAGAATAAAAAATACTCTGTATATGGCGTTCTTGAAAAAAAACACGAATTTAATTTAATCTACATACCTGTTTACACATTGTTTTTACTATGTTTGTGGAAATAAACGAATAAATGAAACCGTTAGCTCAAATTTTACAAATCAGTGTTTACTCAAATAAAAATAAAACAATAAAACTTGCTGTCACCGACCTATAACGTTATCTGAAAAATTTTTTAATCCTTCATTTAAAGTCTTAAAAACTAAATTGTCTTGAAAATATGCATATGTTCGTGTTTCATTAGGGGCATTCGTATGTAAACTACATTTTATAACACTTTTAAAAATTTATATACTTTATACTTTATTGTAACTTGTAGTATAAATAATTACTCTTACCCTCTATTACGTTACTAAGGGAGCCTTGAAAGAAATATCCATCCATTGATTTATCTAAATTAATGCATACCTTTACAACCTTTTCTCGGAAATTCCAAAATATTATAGTTTGTTTCCTAATTTTTAAATTGTCGATGAGTGCTTTAAGATTCTGTAACAAAACGGAAACGTTGAAGTACAGCTCACAGTTTTTATAATTGTTACTAATTTTATACCAAAGCTTCCATTTTTAAAAGTGTTAACAGATGTTTTAATTACAACTTTATTTAATATTTTCGTAAATAGAAACCTCAAGAAGCTTCCCTTGATTGATGACTTTTAAAATAGCATCTTTAAAAGTGAAAGAAATGGAAACCGGATAATTATTAAAATTTTAAACCTGTTTTAAGCCTGTTTTACTGAAGAAGTATTAGATATACATCAAAGAAGAAACGTAGGTATTCGCTATGATGTTAATTTGTTTCTGTCCCAGTTTAGCTTTAATTTTTAAAATACTATCTTGAAAAGCAAAAGAAGTGAAAGCTGGGTAATTGTTATTATTTTCGTTAGGTGTCGTCAACGTTTCGTTCACGCGTATGGCCCTCAACTTCTCAACTTACCTTTGCCACAGTTGCATCGATAGATTCCATATTCTTTCCGTCGATAATAATAAATGAAATAGAGGCATCGCACTGTGCTAACACACTTTCTTTGAGAAATTCAGCAGAGGGAAACTGCAAATTCGTCGTGGGCTCCACCAGGTATACATTGATATCTCCTACTAATTTTGTTTCTATTTTAATACTTGGCCTTGCACTTTTGTACAAGATGAAGAAAATATTTACTACAATTCCCACTATTATTCCGTACTCTAAGTTCCATAACAAACTTGTTAATAGAGTCACAAGGAACGGTATAACGTCGGTTTCTAAAACAAGAACGCAATTCTAAAACAACTACTACACAATCTCATTAGGAAAGATTTCCATCCAGTTACCATTACCACATAAAAATTTCGCAGACGTACAAAGTGGAATAACCATCGTAAATTTGTCATGAAAGAAAAAAAATTGTCGCCTTTCTTTTTTAAGCAAGTTGATTGGTGTAGTGAGGCACCTGGTAAGAACAAAGTTTCTTACGCTGTTTGACAAATATGAATTTTTAATTTTTAATTAGTACACCCTGTACGTTTTAAACTGTCTGGTATTTTATTTATGAACCTGTAAAACGTGAATATTTTGAAATACAAATAAGTTAAGCCTCCTTCGACAAATATAGTAACAGCCATTTTTCACATTCTACTTAAATACCTTCGTACATAAAATTTTTACGCAACTATTTTCGAAGATACTTTTATGCAAATTTATTAATTTTCAATACTGTAAGAAAAACCAATTGATAGCAAACGTGGCATTCCAAGCATCTTGCACAGAACCATAACTATATTGTATAATTAGGACAGACGCAAAAATAATTAGGACAAGCTAAAATCTTAATGTTGCTTGTAGTGAGTATTACTCGTACATTGCACTCCGAAACAGTAATTTCTTATTTTCCCACATGATACGAGATTTTATAAGTTTTGTTATAATAAATTTTTTTTTTGGCCCTGATCGGTTCTGATTAATTTTATTCCATTCCTTCGACTGAAAATTGTAAGGGTGTTTATACAACGGATATACCTGAATGCTAAATTTTTAACTAGGAGTGGATGTTTATACTCCGAAATATATGGTAATTAAATCTACTTATTTAAACTAATTTCTCTCTAGCCTCTAGTATAATACCGGTAAATAGCTTCTTAGCCACCGGTATGGTACCGGTGAATAGTCTCATCGGTTTTTTTAATAGGTATATTGGTTTTCACTTCTTTGGCCATTTTAAAAAAATATATATTTTGTAAAACTATGATAAATCCCGCGGCCCGGAAAAATGTACAGTATATAATGCACATATATACAGTTTGTCCCAAGCAAGCAGATTTCTTCAATAACTGCTTTACGTTGAAGATATCAAAAGCTTTGGCTTTGAGCGAAAGTAAAAAGACAAATACACTCGAGATGTCAGAAGAAGATTTCATATCTACTTTTTCACCTTCACTCAAAGTTATAGACTAGGCAGTTCAGAAATAAATTGGTATTATAAAAATGTTTAATTTTCTCAAAAGGTGTTGGACGTAGATAGTAACATCCTTATATTGGACGAAAGAAAATACAATTTTGCACATGATGAGCGGTCAACAAACATGACATTCCTTAAAAAAATAGTTATGCCAGTTCGAAACAATTTATTATGGAAGTGATAGATTTTAATGAATTTGAAAAGAACAAATTTACGTTAATAGTGCAAATAGTAGATCATCTTTTCTACAAGTTATTTATGAAAATAGCACACCTTTGTGTGCTTTCGTTTCGGAAATATTCCAAATGGCGCAAAGCACTGCGACAGCTTATTCATTGATAGACATAATATATGGTTAACGAAGTGGTGATTAATTTAACGAGGAATTCAAAAATGCAATAATAAACGGATCATTCCTTTTGAAAAAATGAAGTTAGGTTACCTCCAGGAAAAATAGGACACTCTGTATAATCTAAATAATTTTAGGATATAAAGACATTTATACGGTACCACTTTTGTAAGAAACATTTTTTGATATCTTCAACTGTAAAGCAATTATTGAGGAAACGCGCTTGCTTAGCACATCCTGTATATAGATAAAGAAAATCACTTCACGTATATAGGAGCGCTTTTCTTAAGTTTGCCTTTTGCAACAATGCCTAATATTAGATGTCACCACTGACAGGTGTAATATTTGAATGAAATTTTCGTTAATGATATACCTGAAATAAAGGCTTTAAAAAACGTAATTGGTTAATTGTAATTTGGTACATTTCGTAAATAAAACTTTTGGTTTTATAGAAAAACGTAATTGTCTCTTTGTTGCATTATCACCAGTCATTCTAGAGTAGAATATAGTATATGAATTTCTTACTTTTACTTCTCCATAGGATCGGAACTGCTTTAAACTCTACCAAGTTCACCATGGCACTGATAACGACAGCAGCTAAAGTAGCTTTTGGTATGTAATAAAAGAAAGAAGTTATAAATCCTAAAGACATAAGAACTAGGCATCCTGTAAAGAAACCAGCAAAGGTCGTTTTTACACCCGACTGATTATTAACAGCAGTTCGAGTGAAAGATCCAGTTATTGGCATGGATCGAACAAAACTACTTGCGATATTACACATGCCAAGAGCAAGCATCTCTTGGGTACCGTCAATTGTTTTACCCTGCGCTAAAATGTAATGAAAATAATTATTAGCTTAAAAATCCATATCATCGATTTTTTCTCCTTCTGGAGATATTGTTTGTTTTATCGGTAACTAGCTTTCATTTCTAAAATAAATCTCAATTAACCAAATAATTTTAAACATTTAATGTAGAGATGGACAATTTACGTGTAAATTACTTGCCCTCCACATATTCAAAGCAAAACATCTTTTAACAGAGTAATGAATGAAAATGTCTTATTAAAAAAAATTTCATTCCAGAAAAAGTAAATAAATCGCTTATTAAATAGGTATTTACCTATTTTATATATGTATATGATTTCCTTCTATATGCTAATGCTATATTGCTTTTTAGCTGACATTTGACGTATAATATTTTTTATAATGGCAATTTAACACAAATTTTGGTAACCCGTAAACATACAATATTTACCTATAAAATTGAAGCAATGAATTTCGTGTTTTTATTTATCTTACCAAATGCTTTAGCAATACTGATATGTTCCAGAATAGAGATCATTGGAATAAATACAATAGAACTGTCGTAATTCGAAATCATTTGAATAAATGAAAAAGTTTCATTATTGTATGTTGTGCCAAAGTTTGGTACTGAAAATCCAGGTAAACCTCTTTCTACATTGCCTGTGAAACATAAGCCATATTTTTTCAACACGTTTTAAACAATAGAAAAATACGTTAACTAAATAGAACCGACTTTTAAATATCTAAGCTTCTTATCCAACAAATAATTTTCCTAATACAAAACATGATAAATGCCGCCGATATAAGTACATGATCACAATAACATTCGCTACGTTCGTGTTGTCTTTTTCCTACCGTAACCTTAGCATATCCTTCAAAGGGAAAGTTGGCTGCTCTATCAAAGTTGGTCGTTCAACGGAGCCAACTTCAGATATGGTGTTAAATAGCACGTTATAGAAACTTCTGAAATTGTAAGCTTAAATGTTAAGTTTGTCTACGATTATTTTTAATCATGGCAGGGCTGCGGGGCTGTCGGGACAATACAATATTTTCCAAAAACCGTTCTTGTTGTCAACAAATTGTGAAAATCTTATCTCGTTCTTTTATACCTACGTAATCTTGGTTTCTATAAGTCTTGCCTCAAGAAATCTTAATCTCGACTTTGAATACCTGAAGTACCAAATTTAGATGGCATAATATTAAAATATAATAAACGCTCCAATAAAATTAATAGTAAATAGGCACATAAATAAATTACTAGTTGTTAAAATATACATCTATTTATACCTACTATACTTGTATATTTTTAAATACATTTTAATTGCACCGTAGTGACTATCTTCTCTTTGCACCGCTGCACTGATAGGGCTATTTCAAAACTGAGATATAATACCGAAGCAAGTAGTTCTGACATGATAATATTTTTCAGCTAATTTATCTTGATATTGTTTTGTATCCCACATGAGTATCTTTTTCTTGACATTGTCTTCGTTACCGATAATAATTCTTGATTCTTGCAACAGCCCTATATATAGTTCAAGTGAAATTGTAAATACGATTTGCAACGACAAAAATTGGCAAATTATCATCGTTTTGATAGTGATACAACCAATTCGACTGTCGTCGCATCTCCAAGACAAGCAACCCCCTGCTAAATCAACGACGACGGATCGACTGCACATGTGCCCGAGCCAACGCATCGCGCTACCGTCGCTGTATCCCCCATGCCGCGTAGGAGTACCGTCGGCCCCTATAAAGATGTTTGGGGATGCAGGAAACGCGACGTCGGATTCTGCGCTCGACCTTCGTTGTACAAACATCACCTGCACCGCACCGATTGGTATCACCGAAACGACCAGAGCTTTCCAGCGAACCAGGCGTTCAACAAAACTGTCCGTTACTGGACAATATATTCAGCCCAGCCGTAATAGGTATGAGTTTTACTTTATTTTATTGTTAATTAACCTACAGTTCTCTGGGACGGAGTACGCAATATCCCTTTGAACTACAACGTACCCTACTAACTAACACAAACAAACCCTTTTAAGCCAATATATTTTCCTCAATTTTATACCTATTTTCCTGATTGTGCGAAGTCACATACCATCCAATTAGCTAGCCATTTTCAACATGGCTACCCCCAAGAGCTCCGCACTCTTGGAGGGATTTTCCCTTGCGGACGCAATTGCCCTGCCCCATCCGTTTACACACCATCGCTGCAGCCCCTACCCCCATGACCGAAGACATGGAGTCTTCATCCGTAGCTCCGCACACCGACGCCAACCAATTTGACCCAACACCAGCCCCTAACGCGACCAAGGTCATTTCCGACAGTGCCGCTACCTGTGTACCGCACACGGACCGCCGAGAGAACGACGGTTTCGTCAAAGCTGGCAAACGCGCTAACAAGCTCCGCCGACAACAGCCTTTTCTGTCTTCATCCGAGTCATCTTCCTCCTCGGACAACGAATCGCACTTAGAACCAAGTCTAAGTCAAAAGTCTCCACCCCCAATCGTCATACAACAGAAGTCCCTTTGGCCGAAAATTCTTCGCGCCATGGACAATCACGGCATCACCGCCCGTAGGTCTGTAAACACCGAAGACTCAATTCGAGTCTACCCTCTATCGACGATTTTCGTCGTCTATCCTCTTTCCTGGACGAATCCAAAGTCCAATTCTCAACTAACCAACTACAACAGGACCGTGACCTCCATGTAGTTATACGCGGTGTCTGCGAAGACATCCCAACAGAGGACATCGAGTCCGAACTAAGCCACAAAAGCTTTATTATCAAAGGCATACATCGTATGTCTAAAGGTAATAAAATCTGGCCCCTTGTCTCCGTCCGTCTTGATAAGACTGCCTCAAATTCCAAGGCAATTTTCGACCATGGTAAACTCTGCGGCCTCAACATCAAAGTTGAGCCGAAAAAAGCAACAAAGCAAGCTCCCCAATGCCGCCGCTGTATGAAGTTTTTCCATACAGCCAACTACTGCCACGCAGACTGGGTCTGCGCATTCTGTGGCCGCAACCACATCACTGCCGAGTGCAAATCCAAGGACAAGAAGGATGATACTCCCACTTGTGCGAATTGCAAAGGGAACCACCGCGCCACCTACCGCGGCTGTCCCAAGGTTCCCAAAAAGACTTCCCCTTCACCCCCCAAGTCACAAAAACTACCGCCCATCCATCGGCCACCCTCCCAAATGTCCTATGCCAAATCAGTAAGAACTGCCCCCCCCGCCCAAAAACGCAACACAAGCACTCCACCAGCTGTAGTTGCAATCCCAAGTTTGGAACAAAGACTTCAAGTCATTGTTCAAACCATGGTCGCCAGCATTGTCACCGCCTTACAACAAACCACCAATGTCTAACACCGCCCAGCCAGACAACCTTCGTATAGTTACCTGGAATGCCCAAAGCATTAGAGGTAAATTGACCGAACTCGAGCACTTCCTCGAGGATAAGTCAATCGGTGTTGCTTGCATCACCGAAGCTCACCTGTCCGAGAAAATCAAACTTTTCGTCCCGAACTACTCATCCTACAGAAGTGACCGTGAAAACCCCAGTGCCGGCGGTGTCGCCATTCTAATTAGGAATTCATTAAAACACAGGCCTATCTCTTTGGCCACAAACTCATTAGAAACAGTAGGCATCGAAGTTTCACTAACTTCCGGCCCTCTTAAGATTATTTTTCTCTACTCTCCCCCTCCGACCATCGTTGCAGGCGACTTCAACGTTAAACACGTCTCTTGGGGCTGTCGACAAACAAATAATAAAGGCAACTCCCTTCTAGCCAAAATTCTTCAGTTCAACCTCACAGTTGAAGCACCATCTGACCCCACATTCCTTCCTGCCCCCACCATCAATCCCCTGACATTCTGGACATTATCGTCACGAAAAATGTCACACTTTCCGCCGATCCTATCGTCATAGACGCATTAAGCTCGGACCACCCACCAGCCCAATCCTCAACCCCCCAAATCGAACCACGTCACTAGATTGGTTGCACCTTCGTTACACCCTTGAAAAATCTTCATTCAAGTGCACTCCAACTCGCACAATAGCGGAACTTGACGAAGTTGTGAATCTCCTGTCAAACGAGATTACCAGCGCAGTCGAGCTCTCCACTACCTCCCGCCCAACGCCCACCAAAGACAGAACCCTCCCAGCAGACATCCTTGACCTCCTTAAGAGGAAAATCAAGGCCCGACGTCTGTGGAATAAACACCGCGTCCCCGCCCAACATGCAGAGGTAAATGCCCTTCAACAAGAACTAAAAACTCGTCTCACCGAATTCCGCAGCGCATCCTTCGACGACTATATCGCTCTGGCAGAAAAACACCCACGAAGCACCTGGAAAGTGATACGTTCCCTTCGTAACAGTGCTCCCCATCTTCCGCCTCTTAAACAGAACGGCTACATCTATTCCTCAAACGAAGAAAAAGCTGCAATCTTCGCAGACTCTTTGTGTCTCCAGTGCTCCCCACTACCAAGCCCAGTGGATCTTGCCGAATTTCACGAACGTACCAAAGCCGTCTCCCAGAACTTCGTTCCCCTTAATTCTGACTTCAAACACACGTCCCCACGAGAAATCTTTCTCATTATCCGTTCTCTAAAAAAGAGAAAAGTCCCTGGCGCTGACGGAATTGCTAACGGAGTCCTTAAAGTCCTGCCACCAAAGCACATAACCGCACTGTGCAACATCACAAACGCCATCATGCGGCTCCACCACTTTCCTTTGGCCTGGAAAGAAGCCGTCACCTGTCACCTGTCTCCCCAAAAAAGGGAAGCCGCTCAGCTCTCTCTCAAGCTACAGGCCCATCCGCCTGCTCAGTTCGCTGAGCAAAGTAGTAGAATCCGTCCTTCTCGTTCGGCTCTTAGACCACGTGGAGCAAAACAACCTTCTTCCTGATTTTCAACACGGTTTCCGCAGTCAACACGGCACCGGACACCAACTTCTTCGTGTTACCGAACACATCTCCGACAACCTCAACAAGCGGCGTCACACTTCCATGCTTCTTCTTGACGTCCAGCACGAAGGTCTTATTTCCAAACTCATCGCCCTTAACATCCCAGACTTTCTAGTTGGGGTTATCAGGTCCTTCCTCACAGACAGAAGCCTTCGGGTCCGCGTTGGCTCTGCTCTTTCTGCCAGTAAACCCGTCACAGCCGGTGTACCACAAGGCTCCAAACTATCCCCAATTCTGTTTAACCTGTTTTGCGCGGACATGCCCTCCCACACTTCAATTCTGACTGCCCTGTACGCTGATGACATTGCTATCATAAACTCTTCAAGTACCATCATCCAATGCACAGCAACAATCAATAGGTTTCTACCCCAGCTCCTAAACTGGTATCGGAAATGGAAACTTTCCATTAACGAGACCAAATTGGAGGCAATTTTCTTTTCCCGTAGGCTCCGAAAACCTCCCTCCATCATTGTCAACAAATGGAGCACCTCTGTCACGTACCTAGGCGTCGTTTTAGACAGATGCCTAAACTGGCGGCCCCACATTAAAGCGACACGCAACAAGGCTCTGGGTGCATTCATCGCACTTAAACCTTTCTTTCGTAACAACACCATCTCCCAACAGACCAAAATCCGTGCGTTTAACGCAATTATCAGGAGCATTTGCTCCTATGCCATTCCCGTCTGGGGCTGCGCCCTTCCCCATCGCCTAAAACCTTTACAAGGTACATACATGCGGATTCTTCGCTCCGCACTTAACTACCCGTGGTTCGTCAGAAACACCCAAATTCTGATTGAAACNATAGACTACAGACCGGAGTCTGGCAACTTTATCTGTTAGCGTCATACACACTACATTGGTAACCCCGACAAGCAACTGCGGCTTCTGACGGAGAAAAAACTACAGTGCCGTATGGACTACAAAGTGTCTCTGGGCTTCATACTGGGAATATATACTTGACCCCCGATGTGCCGCAGAAGTACCTGACATCATCATCAACCCTCCAAACAAAGAACCACATAGCACAATCAAGACAGCGCCATTCGGCAACTTGGTGCAAACCCTCTCAGTTCCTGCGCCATCTTAGTAGTTTGGGCGATGTCACTATCACCGAGAGCCTTCTACGAGTCAACTCCCTCAAAATAGACCTGAACAACAAAAGAGGACAAATGTCAGGACCCTAGCGATCACGGTCGCGTTCGCGTAGTTTTTCCAGGAAGTGCCGATTAAACAGTAACAATAGGACAAGCGATCATTGTTATTATCACCGGAGATTCAAAGACAAAACTCTCAAGTTCGTCTCTCCATGTTCAATGTGGTCGAAAAACCGTAACAGAGGTCACTAGCAGCGACGAGTGATATCCTCCCTTCACAACGTCGCCTTTTCGTTACGGACAGAGTTACATCCCTACAATTTTTGGTGGACACATGTGCTAATATCTGCAATATCCCAAGTCTCCCCCGGGCACAGTGCAATCGCGAGTTAGATATAAATGTGTAGTGTTAAGTTATACTTAACTACCTAGCTCTAAGCGCATTTACATGAACCCTATTTTGTACCAAAAATGTAATAGAATGTATTGTTAGTTTTAAGATTATAACCCCTTACCTAGTTCTAAGCGAATATAAATAAAAACGTATTAATAAGCTAAGCTCATTTAAAAAAAAGATTGTCAGTGGCCCGCCCACCAACTGAACCCACCGCGGGGCTGCTAGCTCCAGCCAGTCGGTTACAACTTCTGGTGCTCAACGTGGGGCCTTGCCTCCATCAACCAGAAACGGAACTTGAGACAGAGCCCCGAGCCCTTTTAAGGAACCATGCGCCACCACAACGGCCCCCATCAATCTTCGCAGTGGACCGAATGTGCGGAAATCCATACCCGATAATCAACTCGAAGCCCCCCCTTCAGCTGTCCCCGGCTGTTCATCTCCGTCACTCGTCCGACAAGAGACAGCGACGGTGAAGCCACGGCCGTCTCCATAGCACCGGACCGGCCCAGTCTCGACGACCTGGTCCAGACCCTCACGAAGGCCCTGAAACAAGCGCCGCTCTCGACGCCGCCACCCCCACTACCCGGCCTGCCACACTAAGATCTGATAGGATTCATTCAAAAACTAGAGGACTAAAAGACTACTTCGAACTCCAACACATTTGCAAGGACTTATACATAGCGAACACTGTCAGACACTGGCGGCGTCACCCCTCTGCCCATGCTAGACACTAAGAAGTCACATTTACCATTGGAAGTCAGGAGTTCTACGTACCTAGCCGACACCATTCTGAACGCGCCACCCGAATTCCAGTTAGAACTCTGCAGCCTATTCACCGAGTTCGCAGACGTGTTCAAGGAGGAATCGATCGATCATACTAACAGGGTCACCAAACACCGCATCCGTCTACGGCAAAATACACCTTTCCGGGTCCGTTCGTACCGCTGCTCCGACGCAAAAAAAACCTTTGGCACAGGAGCAGGTGGAGGAAATATGAGCCCAATGAATCATCGAACCCTCTACCTCTAATTATACCTCATCGGTGGTTATCGTACCGAAGAAAGACGACACTCCTCGTTTTTGCGTTGACTACCGACGGCTCAAATACCCTACCCCCCTTCCCGTCATCTAAGCGACTATTCGATATACTGGTACGGCTACGATATTAACCACCCTAGACCTCCGATCTAGATACTGGCAGGTTCCCTTAGACCCTGAGTAGCGCTCACTCACCGCGTTCAGCACACCCGACGACTTCCTCCACCAGTTCACCGTTATACCCTTCGGCCTCAAGGGAAGTCCGGCCTCCTTTCAGCACCTAATGCCACAAGAAATGCTGCCTGGATACCTTTGTCAGTTCGCTATGGTATACCTCGCCGACGTTATCATCTATTCATACACCTGGGAAGACTACACTCGTCAAGTCTGCCAAGCCCTGAAGAGACTGAGCCAATATAACTACCGATGCATCTTCCCTAACTGCCAGTTCAGGAGGCGGGAAATCACCTACTTGGGTCACGTAGTCGACATAGATGGTAACCGCTCCCAGCACCACCACCTGCGACAGATACAGTGAACTGCACCCCCGCGAATTAGCAAACACATACACCAGTTTTAAGGTACCTGAAACTGGCTGCCAGATTACGCACTTTGATTTACCGAGACTGTCGCCCCCCTGACAGACCTGCTAAGTACAAAAAGAAGGTGGACCTAGTTACAGGAGGTTACATTAGAGGGGCCGCACACTTGTGGGGAAAGAAAAGTAGATGTCCAGTGATAGCGAGAGTATGACAAAACAGATTTCACCCAGCGAGCGGTGCTCCGGAGTAGCTGATGGCGACTGGAGGGCCTATACCGGTACTCAGGTGGCGGGGAGCTCACAGGAGTCTAGCTTCGATTCCTGCCCCGCCAATTGGTGTTGGTCCCTATAAAGATGCAGGAAATGTGAGTTCTCGCTGCGCAAGCGAGTTCGCCTCCTTCTGTTCTACTAAACAAGTATCAGAAAAGGGATTACCCTCTAGTGTTGAACAAGTACTAAACCCAAGCCTCTGAAATGAACGAGACTGATGCACTCTAGGGAACGCTGCCGTTAACGCCGCGTTGCCTTTCGCCGAGCCCTCATTGGGGACCGCCCATAACTCATCTCTGAACCAACACAACCTGGTCGTCGAGTAGTTCCCGTAGGGTCTGCAGAATCCACCTCTGACCTAGCCCGTCTCCATCAGGAAAAGCTCTGTTCGCGCGCATCGAGAACACATACGTTCCGCTGCTCGGCGTTCCCCTATCCAGGACCACGAGCCCGAATCAACGATGGAACTCCTGCTCCCGAGCTGGATCCCCGATGCTAGCACCCCCTAGCCGCCAACATCTTCCTGTGTAGATCCTAGACCCTGATTTCGCAACGACCTCCCCCTCGGGCACAGTGCAATCGCGGGTAAGATATAAGTGTGTAGTGTTAAGTTATGTATAAGTACCTAACTCTAAGCGCATGTACATAAACCCCATTTTTGTACCAAAAATGTAATAGAATGTATTGTCAGTTTTAGGTAAGGAGTACTAAGCGAATATAAATAAAAACGTATTAATAAGCTAAACTCTTTTAAAAGAAAAGTTGTCACCGGTCCGCTCACCAACTGAAACCACCTTGGGGCTAACAATAGTAGGAATTACGTTGATAACTTAACAACTTTACAATAATATCAAAAAAGAAATTGATTTTAAGGTAACAGATTAGTCATATTATATAGCAGTAACTGTAAATGTAGAATCAGTGTTAACTATACTAAAAATAAAAAGGAACATCAATAGCCACCATCATGGGAGTAGAAATTAGTCTTTATATAACATCCAATAAAGTCAGTGTCAGAGAAAAAAATATTTTATTAATATTCTTAATAAATTTCCATCAAGTATATATGTAGTTCAGTTAACGCAATTATAAAATACTCTGGGCTAAATGCTTTTTCAAGGTGTTTTTAGTGACAATAAACAAAAATGTTTTTAAAATATCATGTTAAAATGGAAATTAAAAATTATTAAAACTGTTGAATATTTAAAAGTCGTTTCAGTTAGGTATTATCACCACCTTATCATCATGAAATTTAAAAGTACCTGTTAATACAAATGGCATACGATCATATTGGCTTAGAGTAAATGCTAGTACCGCTCCAAATATTACAGCGAGAGCATATCTGGTCAATGAAAAAAGCCAAAAGAATAATGACATCACGTTCTGAGTTTTGGTCTTTTGAGGATCACTTTTGGAACTTCCACTACTACAAACATACTACATTTTTTCAATATAGCCATAACTGTTCAAAGAAACATTGACATCTCAAGTTAAATATCAAATCACTTACTTTAACAACCAAAAGAAATACAACAGTACAAATTCCCAAAATTGTATCGCCGATTCGAACTTTTCTTATATTCTCAATAACGGTTATCCAACTATCCAAAAATTCTGACCCTTGACCTGATATACCCAACAATGATCTAAGCTGCGCTGAACCTGTTTGAATAGCAGCAGCTGAAGTAAATCCCGCTATCACAGGATACGAAAAGAACTCCACCACAAATCCTGAAAACAAAATAAACTGTGAAAACAGTAAATAGCTAGGAAATTATATAAACACAGACGCGGTAAACGCCATCTGTAATACAATACTACATTTAGTCGAATTCATTATGCTCAACAAGGTCCATTTAAATAGATGGATATCTACTTGCTGAACTGAATCCACGGCGTAGCTCACCACTACGTGATAGGCACGTTACCAAAATCAAACAGAGAAATTCGAAGTGGTCAGTATTCTGTCGAAACTACCAGACGCAGATCGCGATTTCGATCTTGTTGGATCTCATCAGCGCAACACAGACAGTTTCGACAGAACATTAACAGTTTTCAAGACCAAAAAACTTTGCGAGGAAAGATTGTTTAAATTAATTCACCAAAGATATACTCCGAAGAAATGGAACCCCTATATAACAGTGGCTAAATAACTTACTGTCTGTTCGCAAATGAAACTATAATTTCTAGGTCAACCCAAGGCTACTTATTGCTGTTCGCAAGTGGCACTAAATCTCATTTGTTCGCAAATGACACATTCGCAAATAGCACTAACTCACTCCATATAGTATATAATTTGTAGACATACGGCACACGCACATGTATGTAAGCCACTCAGCATTTCTATCGTCCCTGTCGATTGATCAAAACTGTTTGATAAACATTTTACATTTAATACATATAAATAATAATAGTATAAATACTGTGTAAATACATCGAATAAATCATTCTCGCAAATTGGCTCATCTTCTTCTGACCATTGGCGTCGCAAATAGACTACAGACCGGAGTCTGGCAACTTTATCTGTTAGCGTCATACACACTACATTGGTAACCCCGACAAGCAACTGCGGCTTCTGACGGAGAAAAAACTACAGCACCGTATGGACTACAAAGTGTCTCTGGGCTTCATACTGGGAATATATACTTGACCCCCGATGTGCCGCAGAAGTACCTGACATCATCATCAACCCTCCAAACAAAGAACCACATAGCACAATCAAGACAGCGCCATTCGGCAACTTGGTGCAAACCCTCTCAGTTCCTGCGCCATCTTAGTAGTTTGGGCGATGTCACTATCACCGAGAGCCTTCTACGAGTCAACTCCCTCAAAATAGACCTGAACAACAAAAGAGGACAAATGTCAGGACCCTAGCGATCACGGTCGCGTTCGCGTAGTTTTTCCAGGAAGTGCCGATTAAACAGTAACAATAGGACAAGCGATCATTGTTATTATCACCGGAGATTCAAAGACAAAACTCTCAAGTTCGTCTCTCCATGTTCAATGTGGTCGAAAAACCGTAACAGAGGTCACTAGCAGCGACGAGTGATATCCTCCCTTCACAACGTCGCCTTTTCGTTACGGACAGAGTTACATCCCTACAATTTTTGGTGGACACATGTGCTAATATCTGCAATATCCCAAGTCTTTAAAACCTGGGCTACGTCAGAAATCATCATTGACGCCACAAGCAGCAAATGACACCATCATTCCGACCTACGGCTGCATCAATCTGTCCCTCAACTTAAGACCTACGTAGAAATTTCGCATGGCCATTTATAATTGGGGATGTCAGCAAACCAATTATTGACACCGATTTCTTGGCCCACTATCAATTGCTCGTAGATTTAAAAAACCAATGTCTCCTTGATCAGCTCAGCCAACTTATCACCCCGGCATGGTGACTGGTTGCAGCCAACCCTCAATAACAATAATCACGGATAACAAATCCACTACATCCAGGTACGATGACCTACTCAAGCAATTTCCGTCACTACTGCGCCCCAACGGTTACTTCATTGCACCCCAAGCATACAACAAGGCATTACATAAACACTATCCCTGATTCTCCCGTAGCTTCCAGACCACGACGTCTAGCTCCGAACCGATTTGCAGCAGTCAAAGGAGAGTTTGAAGCAGTAGTACAACTGGACATCGCTCGCCCTTCCTCTAGTCCTTGGGCATCGCCATTACACATGGTCCTGAAGAAAGACGGTGAATAGCGACCCTGCGGAGATTATCACTTATTCAACGCAAAAACGATTACCGACAGATACCCTGTTCGAAACATTGGAAATTTTACGCATGCCTTATCAAACAAAACAATATTCACCACAATTGACTTAGTTTGAGCATACAATTAAATCCTGACGAAAACATTCCAAAGACGGTAAACACAACTCCATTTGGATTATTCGAATTTCCGTTTATGAATTTCGGCATACGCAATGTCAGTCAAACATTTCAGCGATTCATAGACGCAGTATTGCGCGGTCTCGACTTTTATTTTACCTCATTGCCTTGAAATCCGCCACTCAGCACGAACAGCATTTAAAAAATGTTCACGCGATTAAACTCATATGGTGTGCTACTAAACAGACCAAAGTACAAGTTCGGTCAAAAAGAAGTTTCCTTTCTAAATTACTCTGTCAGCGAAAGGTATACGACCTGTACGTGATAGAGTAATAACAATAATAAATTACGCAAAACCAATCACGGCGAAACAATTACGACAATTTCTGGTTATGCCAAACTTCTACAAGAAATTCCTACCAAACGCTGCCCACACGCACTCAAAATTAAACATATTACTCCAAGGGAACTTAAAGGGCAACACACCACTACGATGGAACAAAACGGCCGACTACGCATTCGAATAGAGTAATAAACAACTTGCTCAATCAAATCTCCTACACCATCCTCAACCTAACACAACAGTAGCTATATTTTGAGACGCTTTCGACCACTGCTTGAACGCTGCGTTACTATAATACCCCATCGTTTGCTTCACAATTTTCAACCACTTGTATTCCTTAACGCATCCTGGTATACGTGCATTTAACCAAATGGTCAAGCTTCATGGTCCAAAGTAAAACTTTCTGCCCCTCTGGGAATCTTCAACATGCTTCCACCAGACAGATTCGAACACGTACAACTATACATAATCGTAATGCCCTACTCTGAAGGATGCCGCTGCTGCTTCACACGCGTAGATCGATTGACACGTTGGCCCGAGGCAATTCCCATCAAAGATGAAGAAGCAGTAGCACGTGCTTTTACGAAGGATGGATCTGCACCGTCACGGATAACTACAGACCGAGGAAGACGATTCGTATCTCAACTCTTCAATGAACTGTCTCACCTAACGAATACCAAATACATCTATACCACGGCATACCACCCTACAACAAATGGAATGGTCGAACGATTTCACCGCCAGTTGAAGCTGCAATAACATGTCATCTAATCTAACAGCTGGACCCACCTGGACCTGGAGAATTCCTATCTCCACCATGCTCACAGACCAATAACAGCTCATCTACCTACGTACAACAGCTTCACCAACACTTCCAACTATTACAGCCTATATCCGAAACACTACACGGGGAAAAGGAGAAATTCATCTACAAAGACCTCCAAACAGCAGAGGACGTCCTAATTCGAAAAGATGGTCATAACAAATCTCTTACGACGGCCCTTTCAAAGTAATCAACAGGAACGACCACACGTTCACAGTCGAACTACCCAACAAAGAGAAAAATCTATTTACCGACCTAAACCAGCATACAAATGTCAAAAGGACAACCTCTCCTGTGCCTGTAACCACAAACAACGACGCCGCTCAATCAACAAAAACAACCCGCTCCTGACGTCGAGTACGCTTCCCGAAATACTTCACAGTAAGATGACCAGTATCGTTAATCACTAGGGAGGGGTCCTGTGGGAACACTCCGTACACCTAGTATATAATATGTAGACATACAGTACATGCACATGTATGCAAGCGACGCAGCATCTGTATCGTTGCTATGGATTATCAACCATCAAACTCGGACTAAACTGCTTGATAAAGATTTTACATTTAATCCATGTAAAAAATAATAGTATAAATACTGTGTAAATATATCGAATAAATCAGTCTCGCAAACAAACTCATCTTCTTCTGACTATTGGTCTCGCAAATAGACCATAGTCACACCATCATCCAGCTCCAGTCTCTCAAATAGACTGGAGCCTAGCAACTTTTATAATTTAATCGTCCCCAAAGCTGTCCAAACTTTTTTATTTACATTGTAAAATTACCATAACAACAATTAAAATAATAAAGAAAGAAGGTTTTACTCGCGGCTTTGCTCCCACTGATGTCCTAAATACGTGTCAAAGATCATCGAAAATACAATAATTTGATTTTGTTCTTAAATACTGACCAGGATCATCATCAGGATAAAACTAAAATTTCTATAAGACCGACTAGTTGTTTTTTTTAGTCGGTCTGTTGGCAAAGTTAAATTCATTTAACAATTTACATATTTTGTTATTATTTTTTTTAATAATAAGTTTACCAAATCNGTCGGTCTGTTGGCAAAGTTAAATTCATTTAACAATTTAAAGAACTCAATTTCACCGACAAAATTAGATTTTAGATAAATAAATTTTCTAAATCTCTAGGTGAAACATACACTATGTGTATAATGACAGAATATACTGGCCTTCATTATCTAGATATGAAAAGAAATTTATCTATTCCTCGGGAACAGAATTTTTTCTTAATAAAAGGTACCTTACAACGTCTATACAAAATTTCAAGATCGGTGGAGTAGTTAGGGCGTGAAATAGTAACAAACAGAGAAACTCACATTCGAATTTATAATATTAGTTATGAGTAGCATCGAATACTAGACTTTAAACTAAACTAATACAAGATCACAACTGCAAAATTAAGTTTGTAGTTTTTTCAATTATAACTCCATAATAAATTGTAAAATATCACATAACTACGGAGGTATTTGAAAAAATAATAATTATTTCAAATTGCATAAAAAGGAAAATTGGTTCTTAATACTCAATACATAAGAGGTGCCTGATTAATTAAGATTATTATTTTTATTTTCATTTTGTTTCACGGCATTAAATAAACGAATCAAAATTCAGTTTCTGAACTGAACTACATGAGTCCCTACACACATACTAGGTATTTAAAATAAACATTCCTTCGTATCATTGAACAAAATGTAATCAGTTAACTACAAAATAAATACATGTCCCACGTATAAACACAATTACCTACATTACATTATTTTTCCGTACATAAGGGCAGAGTGATAAATTTTATCAGTCACAATAGCACTTAATAAAAATCTTAAGTACCTACCGCTTTTTTTGAATTAACGTTATGTTAGTTGTTCGTGAAATATTTACTTGCAATTTTAACATTAAGTTGGTACAAAACAATATTTCCAATTGTTGGAAGGTTAGGATGTTGTTGTTTGAAGCATTAGTAGAAGGAGTAAAAATGCATGGAGAAACAGAGTTGGACATAATGTGAAGAAATACGTTAGAAAGAATATAGAAAACACAATAAATATACCAAAAAAAGCAATAAGTAATAAGCTTGCAGGAGGTAATACGACACTAAAAAAAATAAATCGAGTAAAAGTTTGGTAGAACGAAAGTCCACCGTTTCCGGAGAAAAAGTATTTGAAAAGCCAGGCAAGGCTCAGTCCAGTTCTGGTAGTATCATGCTGTATCCGTAATGTATTTCTGTACTCATGTATTGTTTATTATTTGTTAGATTAGGTTAAAAGTGATGGATGATGTTTATGTTACATACTGCATGGAGTACTTCTTTGTTCTTTCAACGTTGTAAGCTTGGATGTATGTAATTAGTCAATTTAAACAGTAAATCACTGTGTCAGTATCATAAGTCAGTGTAGAACAGAGCCGGGCAAATTTTAACTTCGCAGGAGCCGCTACATGAGGTTAGTTTGAGTCACTCCATACCCTTCAATGAGTACGAGAGAGTAAGCAGTAATGAATAATTTTGTTTTGTCTTTTTCTTCTCCCTTCCACTCCCATATCAAGCACCTTCATCCCGTAGACGAGCGAAGCCACTCACGCAACTTAAATAATACCTACGAAAATTTTCGTTACTACGTTCGCAAAACTATTGGGTTCGGCTATGGAAGAGGGGACTCGTCTACGAAATGGAAGGGATAAGAAAAGGAAAGAATCATCTCACTCGCACTCGCAGGATCAATGAGGAGCTACTTGGTTAACCTTGAGAATCACTCGGGATACAAAAGATCCGAGTTTGCCCGGCTCTGGTGTAGAATAGTGTTATTGTATTAATGATTACATGGATTTATTTTCGTAACCGTGTATGTTCGCTGCAAATGAAGTACGCCAAATGCCGGACGTCTTTGTGCGTCTCAAAAATAATGTTTGTAGTGTATACGTACATATGTGCGTGTGTGTTTACTGATGTTATAAGTAATGCTTCATATAACAACCCCGGTGGTTTTCAAAACGCTTCTGTAACCTTGGAACACGTGACGTTACTATTGTGTAATAGACCAGGCAGAGCACACGTTGCGATCGTTGCAGATACTCACTTTTTGCGTTATTAATGATAATTAAATACGTCTATTTCAGATAAGTTGCGTGAGGCAGCATAAATAAATTGAGTTTTAATTTTATTCAGCATGTTAAGAAATAAATTGAATAATTAACGTTTACCGCAAACGCCGATTTATGATTAATTATATTATAAATTGGCGATTTAGTTCCAGCATTCAGTAATTTATCGAGACTGTCTATGGCATGCTGATGGGATTAAATAATATTGACATCGTGGTCTACGTTTGGTAGTTTCGATAAATTACTGGCCAAGAACTTATACAGTATAAGATGTTTCTGAAATAAGTAACAAGCCTGGATTCAAAACGCTTAGCGTAGCGATCTCCAAAATGATTTTTGAACCGTAGGAATTTTTTTTTATTTTTAGTAATAAGCGTAGACTTAATAAAAGGAATTTCCAACTCAATTATATAAACGGCAAAACCCGGAGTGTATTCTAATTATGACTTTTGGCTGATCGAAAATTTGAAAAATAGTGAGCAAGATCAAGGGGGGCTTTTTTGCTATTGGCTACAGGTACGTATTATTTACAGCCAACATGCCGTCGCTATCGCCTCCTATAATTTCTACAATAGGGGACTAGTTTCAGCGTTTGACTATTCAAGTTAGTCTCTCCTTAGATAAAAAAAAAATTTATCCCAAAAAAGGCCCCTTTGAAAAACGTATACATGTTAAGCTTAAAGACCAAAATAAAAGTATTAAAGTAGAAGAAAATTATATTATTAAAGTATTAAAACTCTTCATTATTTTATGTGTTTGTTTTATTCTTACCTAAATGTAATATGCCCATTGTAAAAATAATAATACCAGAAATAAGTGTCATTAATACGGCTCCATCTGCCCCCATTGTTTGAACAGAAGGCTGTATCATTAATGACAACAATCCTGTAGGTCCTACATTGATATCTTTACAACTACCAAACAGAAGATATACGAATATGCCCATATATCCAGAATACAAGCCATAATGTAGATCAAGACCTACAGAAATTAAAATAAAAATATTCACTGATCAGCATTAAAGATATTCGTTAATGATTTAATAAACTATTAAACGTGGGTTAATCTTTTTTTTTTAAGTTAGTAAATAGCTTTTATTGAATTTATTTTATAGATGCTAAATTTTTGCAAACATTGCAAACACTTGTTTAAAAAATTTTCAGCAAAGAGTACCTACGTGCATACTTAAGAAAGCACATGACGTTATTTATTTAAATTTTTTATTATACGCAATAAACAGGCAAAGCTCATCATATACAATGTATCATTCATGTTTACTAACGCAGTTTACAAGAAAGCAACATAATAACATTAACAATGCAATAATAACACTGGTCGGCATCAAAATAAGAGCAAAAAAACGTATATGTGGACATAATATATATGGATACGTTAAATCCAAATATGTAGTTAGAATTCACCTACCACGGCTAATTTCAAGACAATAGCATTTTTTGTTTGCACTAGAATTGTTTTCTTACAGTTGCAGGCAGCGGTATTTGCTATCGTTCGTACATGTATTAAGATTTAAAAGTGGTGGCAATGCTGACAGGATTCCAAGATTGATACACAAAATTTTGTTTCTTTCTATGCGAGTGGGATAGTAGAGCAAAAGCGAGTCATTATGTTCAACAAAATTACCCCTTAAGGTCACATGTGATTGCAGGGAGTAAAAACATTGTAAACGAGCCTTCAGTTGACAGCCAAAAAATATTTTTGCCGCCACTACACATAAAGTTAGGCTTAATAAAAAATGTGGTTAAAGCAATTAACAGGGATGGAGAGGCATTTAAACATCTAAAAATTCCTCATAAAAGCGACGCGAATTTATAAGAGGGCTTATTTATTGGCCCTATCCAAGCATGGATAGCTTTTGAAAATGCGTGTCACAATTTTCTTGGCTATAAAAAGGGTGAAAATTACACAGAGCTGATAGAACTGCTTTTGTCGTATGCAATATGTCTTTAAAAATTCACTTCTTGCATTCGCATTTAGATTTTTTTCTGGAAAATCTTGGTGCCGTGTCTGATGAGCATGGTGAAAGATTCCATCAAGACATTGCACATATGGGAAAAACATACACAGCGACAAGTTTTGCTCGGAAATAAATCGAGAAACAGCAGTTAACATTTATAAAAGAAAGCTATCTACCAAATAGTTACCATTTTTTATGTTTTTTAATTAATTTTGAATTCATATTTTATTTTATTTTTTGTGTTGTAAAAGTCATCAATCAGTGTAATTATTTTCTTTCTAAAAATATACATATATTTATTATATATCAATCATCATCATAAGGTCGTCAGTCCTAAGACTGGTTGGACACGTACCTCCACTCTTTCCTATCCTGAGCTACACTTCGCATTTCTCTAAAACTAGAACAGCCCACATCCTTAACTATTTGCGAACAGTAATCTAATCTAGGTCTACCTCTACCCCTCCTAACTCCTGTTTCTGCCTCTAATATGTCTCTGACTAGACCTTCATGCCTGAGAAGGTGTCCTACCAACCTATCTCGCCTATTTTTTATTGACTTCCATAGAGTCCTCTGTTCTCCTATGCTTTCCAATACCTCTTCAAATATATATCAATACCGGTATTTTATTTAAATGTACATAAATATCTGAAAAACTAGACGTGATAGCTTAAATATGTAAACAGATTTGGACTCAACAAACCAAAGCCAATAGAAATTACATAGTAAGGTTTTTGCTCCCGGATTTTTATTTTTTTTTGCCGACCAACTTCAAGAATAACTTAATTGCATGGGCGCAACAGGGGGGGGGGTGCCTGAGCACCCGCTCGATTGGGTTGGACACCCAGTCAATTCCAGTCGATTCTGATAATAACCCAACTTGAAAGTTCGGTTCAAATAGTTCAAGCTCGTAAATGAGCAGCCGAACTCGCCGACGGTTGAGTGTCTTTTGAAGATTTCACCTCTTCCACGAAAACAAAACCGTCAGTTAGCACTTAGCATTACACAGCACTTAAGGCAAAGAAAGCAACGTGCTACCTCTGAAAATGCTTGCCGCAGTTGTAAGACGATGGCCAAAAAATCCGAAAACAAATGAGGACGCCGATCGTATTTTATTTATTATGCATAATCTTTTAATAAACATTCTGCAATGCCTAAGTGAATAATTATTTTAATATCTGTTAAAATATAGTCAAATTTCTTTAACTCGAACTTCTATAAATTGAAATCTATAAATTATATACATTATAAATTATCTCTTTAATTCAAATTTTTAAAAATTTTCTTCGGGAAAATCAGCCGCAGCAATAATCGATGGCTCGAGCTTTCAGTATTATATTATCAAAAATATGAACAAAATTGTTTAGCCAGTTAAAATACCATAGGAATAGACAGCACCAAGGAATTACTGATATTGTCTGACATCGTGATCTGAAATTGTACGGATTATTAGCCTTGGGACTAATAACGGTTATAATAACCTCTATTAATTAGGGTTTTTAAAATACATTTTCTATTGCATAACCATATTCCGTTTGCTTTAAGAGCTGCGTTGTTGAAATAGTCAGAAAAATTAACATTGAAATCTAGGGATATTCCTAGATTATTTATCAAGGTTTTCCTAGTTAAAGAAACATCATAAATCAAGATAACCTATTTGCATTTTGAATATTATGAACAGGAATAAAAAACACTCATTAACGCTCATACTCATCAAATTAACCATGCACCAATACCTCACCAAATCCAAGTGTTTTTAATCTATACTATATCTATCACAGTTTATTTTACGTCATAATTAATAACTATTAATTATTTTTGTGTGGGCATTTCTAATTTGATTTTTAAAATTGTAAATGTGCGTTACAGTAATCTTGTAAAATAAACTAATTTAAAAATTAACCAATCGATGTTAAATCTAAAGGCATTAAGAGAAAATTTTCTCATGATCTTGTGATAATTAGGGGTGAAGGGATGAGTCTCTTTCACTTTTCTTACTTATCACACTCTCCTTTATTATTATTTTTTTTAATAATAAGTTTACCAAATCCATTTTAAATCTTTTTAATAATTTAAACAAAAGAAAAAGAAAAAGACCTACAGTAAACCAACGTAGTCGGTTTTATGTGTAAATGATTTATATTACTTTGCAAGGTAAATGGAATAAGATTAAAAATCGAGATTGTACAAAAAGATTTTTACTGTACCTAAAACATTATTAATTACAGTTACAAACTGCAACAAGAACAACTAATTGACCACAACTTTTACTTATAAATAAACCAAAAAGAAAACTCTATCTAGTTACCACTATCCTTTTCCCTACATACACGTTTCACCACTTCTAATGTAGGCATACAATATTGACCAATTTATACAAGACCAATATTCAAAGTGGGTGTTGTTAATACTCTCGCTCTTTTTTAGTTTATTTATTCCTTTACCACATTGTCCAATTCCAACTTTGCATTTTTACATATATATTGTGTGTGACTTACACTATTGCCTTCACATTATTTGAATTTTTTTATACTAAAGTATAATGTATTTTAATACTAAGTATTTAGTTAAAAGAATGAGAAAAGTTAATACCTGCAATAGCTGCGTAAGCCAAACTTTGAGGAACCTCAGTTAAAGCTACGGTCAAACCGGCCAAAAGATCATGGAATAACTTATTTACAGTATACGAAGGCAGCCAATCAATTATTGGAACATGGCGTTTTAATCTCACTTTCAAATTCACATCACAACTTAGATTCTTATTACAAAGCTTTACCATCTTTTACACACTAAATTTGTACTAATATATGTAGTCTGTTATGGCAGGACAAAAACAGTTTCTTGTGCTAGTTTCTTTTAAATTGCTTTTTGAAGATTATTGCTGTAGCACCTGACAATTTTAAACTTTTAGACGTTCGCAGACAAACACTAATAAACATGTTCTTTATTTGCTGATGTAGGTACTAAGTATAATTAATCCAGCGTCAATTTAATTTGTATAAATACCGCTACTAACGATAAATAAATCACTGTAACCATCGTTTACCGTTTTCTACGCGTAATCAGTAATTTGATAAGAAAAAAGTTGCAGTTATTAGGAAGTTATAATAGAGCCTATTAACGCTTTTCAACAATCCCACTTAAGATTAAGTTTATTGACTTCCATAGAGTCCTCTGTTCTCCTATGCTTTCCAATACCTCTTCAAATATATATCAATACCGGTATTTTATTTAAATGTACATAAATATCTGAAAAACTAGACGTGATAGCTTAAATATGTAAACAGATTTGGACTCAACAAACCAAAGCCAATAGAAATTACATAGTAAGGTTTTTGCTCCCGGATTTTTATTTTTTTTTGCCGACCAACTTCAAGAATAACTTAATTGCATGGGCGCAACAGGGGGGGGGGTGCCTGAGCACCCGCTCGATTGGGTTGGACACCCAGTCAATTCCAGTCGATTCTGATAATAACCCAACTTGAAAGTTCGGTTCAAATAGTTCAAGCTCGTAAATGAGCAGCCGAACTCGCCGACGGTTGAGTGTCTTTTGAAGATTTCACCTCTTCCACGAAAACAAAACCGTCAGTTAGCACTTAGCATTACACAGCACTTAAGGCAAAGAAAGCAACGTGCTACCTCTGAAAATGCTTGCCGCAGTTGTAAGACGATGGCCAAAAAATCCGAAAACAAATGAGGACGCCGATCGTATTTTATTTATTATGCATAATCTTTTAATAAACATTCTGCAATGCCTAAGTGAATAATTATTTTAATATCTGTTAAAATATAGTCAAATTTCTTTAACTCGAACTTCTATAAATTGAAANAGAAAACTTATTTAAGCTTTCAAAAAATGTTAATTTTATTTTAATCAGAATAAAAGAAACGTTTCGTTTTCATCATCGGTTAACACGCTTGTCTATGGTTAACAACAATGCTTATCCCTGACTGCGGTCTATGTACACTGCTCAAACTACTATCGCTATCACAAGGAATGCGCGATTTCGGCCTGATGTGCAGTGACTGAAGAGTCAGATAATGCTATCTCTATCGTTTGCAAAGCTTGTGACAAACGCATGATTGATCTTTCTATAACTTTCGATCAAGCTCAACCGCAGATATCTCATGCAGCACAGCCTTTGCTGTGTCATCTCCGCACTCTGTGTTCTTTCCCGATGGAGCTGATCTCCCAAAAGATTTTGAAAATATAAATCTTAATGCTGTACAGTCAGCAATCCAGAGTATAGTACCGATAACATTAATGTATCACTCGTGAAGAAATTTACTGCTGACCAGGAAAAATTAGACAGTTATATCAATGATTTAATTAGTTTATCTAACAACCTCGAAGTAAGGGCTACTCCTTTTCTAAACTCAGGATAGAAACAGTAAGAAGGAAAACTTGACACTTGTTGGTATTGAGGAGTCTGACCCAGCAAACGGTGGTGAGGTGGCTAAGGAGAGTGTACTGATTATACATGATTTACAGAAGATTAAGACTATTTTGCATGAGGTCTGCAATAAAGTAAACATGCCAGCACTGCCTTCCATTAAAGATACAGTATTTAGATTTAGCAAACCACAAATGGGGAAAGTATGACCCATCTACATACAACTTGACTCAAGAGACCAGACATCATAAAAAACTCTGCATTCCCCCCAGCCGAGGTGCATGCAATTACGGAGAAAACATAAAACCAGAGAGAATATATTGGCTTGAAACATGATGTCGTTGCTAAACACAATGCAGTCCATCCAACCGACCAACTTAGCGTAAAGTAGAAGAGGAATATACCAACTCTCTTGGATTCGAGAGATCGTCCGAGGGATCCAAAAAACCCAAATGCTTCCCTTCGTAGGATTCGCACTAAATTCAAAGAGCTCCAGCACAGTTTGTCAACGTGTTCCCTTAGGCCTGACATTATTGTTCTTATTGTGACGTAGTGATCATCTCAAAAGATCTCAGCTCTCGCCCTGGATTGCTACACTATCACTAGAAAAGATAGGGACGAATTTAACTCTTCTTTAGCCAGAGGTAGTGGCGTTTTGATCTAGGTGAAATCTCACTTCCTATCAATCCCTATCAAGTGTCCGGATACTAATATCGAATGTGCTTTTTGTTCGTGTGTGCCTCCGTAGTGATATTAAGTTAATTATGAGCAATATGTAAAGACCATAGAAAATTTGAATTTACAGTTGGTGAACTATCAATTGCTTCTCATTGGTGACTTTAATTTACCAAATATTACATGGAGCTCCGAATCATTGGACTACAACAACACGTGATTCTTTTGCAGCTCTTGAACTTCGTCAAGTTCATCAAACTCTCACAGATAAGGGATACAGTCTGGATCTTGCTTTTACTAACTTCAGTGATGTTACTTTTATTGTGAATGTAATTAAGAATAAGGTTTCTGCTCACCTTCGTTTTCGATTATCCCACGCCGAAAATGACTATATTGAATTTAAGCGACTACGTGCTCTATGTTTGCGCCATCGTAAGATGGGCTACAGAAAGTATTGAGTCTTCGCGTCGTCGCAACGTAAAATGTTTCTAGTCATATGTAAATGGGCAATGTCAATCCAGAGGTTTCGGTACCTTCATCTTTTACTTACAGCAATAATACTTGCCTGATCCTCTTGAATCAGCGAATCTTTTTGCCTCCTAATTTAGAACTTTTTTTCTTCCCACCCGAGTGAACGTGCTAATTAACCTAGACGAACCTATTTGACGTCTCAAGAAGTGACGTTGTAAATGCTTTGACCAAAGTTGAGCCCCTTCATGCTATTTTTTCTACCTCAGTACAGTCCGGCTGCTTCCCCACTACCTTAAGAGTTCGTATGTTACATGCGTCCTTAAAAAAATAATCCGTCTGATGAATTATAGACCCACTTCTACTATTAGTATCTTTCCTATATTTCTCGACTATTGCTATAAAAATAGAAGGATGGATAAGTCATGTGATATTCAATGATTAGCACGGTTTCTTGGCTGGTAGGTCAAAAATTGTGAGTTTTACACACTTCGTGTTTCGGGTGATTTCGAACATGGGTAAAGTCGACACCATGTATCTCAATTTCTTTCGCTCGTCGAGATTCATACTGCCGCTCTGGACTGGCCAACGTCCTTTCTTTCGAACAAGCAGTTGATTGTAAAGACAACAGTTTGTCTCAGCCCTTCCATATGTCTATTGGTATCCCGCAGGTTCCCATCTTGACCCACTACTTTTTCTGATCTTCATTACTGATATTACCCATAGCATGAAAAATTCTAATTCCGTTCAGTCATTTTACAGATCACATCGATTTATTGATTTTGCATATCATTGTGGTAACACAATACTGACACGCACAAACGTTAAGTATATAAAGATCTTGGTTTTCGATACTAGCTTACGTTTTTTCAAGCCCTGTGAAGCTGGCACCATGAAGTCCCAAAAATGAATTTCGAAAATGCCAAAATTAGGAGCTTTTTAGGGGCTAATTTGGTGCCAAAGTTATAAATTAGGTGCTCTTCAAATAAAAAAGTTATTCACGATACAATAATCTTGTGCTATCTGACGTGAAGCTGACACGAAACCATGTATTTATTAATAAAAATCGAATGTATGAACAACAAATTTAGGTGCTAATTGGGTGCTCTGAGACAGTAGGATTAACATTTCAGTCAAATATAGCGCAATGCATACACTGATATAGTTCAAATAAACAATTCAGTCACGATGACAAATCAAAGAAACAAAATTACAAAAATATGATACCGTGGACAAATTTAACAGCTATTTAAGTGCTCATTGGCTGCGGATAAAAATTCGCGATAAACAAAGAATAAACATGTAATGAGAACCTAATTATCACAAAAGTGGATAAATGAAAAAAAGAAAAGATAGTAACAAATCAATTCATGGAAATGCTGTGAATTGAGTGCTAATTAGGGCTATTTTTGTATAATAAAACTGGACATTTTTTAATTGAAGATTATGAGTACTAAAAATCATAAAGTCATGCTGAGTATTTGAAAAGACATAAAGAAAAGCTTGATATCAAATTTATTATGAGTTGAGAATTAAGTGCTAATTGAGAGCTATTTTTGTAACACAAAACTGGCCATGTTTAAGTACAAAATTATAGGTAAGCAGTAATAAATATAAAGTCATACTGAGTATTTATAAAGACATAATGAAAAGCTCGATATCAAATTGACTATGAGTTAAGAATTAAGTGCTAATTGAGGGATATTTTTGTAACACAAAACTGACCACGTTTATGTAGAATATTATAAGTAAACATGATTATGGTGTCATACTGAGTATTTACGAAGATTTAATGAAAGGCGAGATATCACGTCTATAATTAACTAAGAATTAAAGGCCAATGGAAGGCTTTTTTGTAACACAAAACTGGCCATGTTTAGGTAGAAAATTATAAGCAGTAATCGATAAGTCATGCTGAGCATTTACAAAGACAAAATAAATAGCTTGATATCAAATCTATTATAAGTTGAGAATTAAGTGCTAATTGAGGGCTATTTTTGTAATACAAAACTGGTCATGTTCAAGTAGAAAATTTTAAGCAGTAATAAATAGAAAGTCATACTGAGCATTTACAAAGACGAAATAAAAAGCTTGATATCAAATCTATTATAAGTTGAGAATTAAGTGCTAATTGAGGGCTATTTTTGTAATACAAAACTGGTCATGTTCAAGTAGAAAATTTTAAGCAGTAATAAATAGAAAGTCATACTGAGCATTTACAAAGACGAAATAAAAAGCTTGATATCAAATCTATTATAAGTTGAGAATTAAGTGCTAATTGAGGGCTATTTTTGTAATACAAAACTGGTCATGTTCAAGTAGAAAATTTTAAGCAGTAATAAATAGAAAGTCATACTGAGCATTTACAAAGACGAAATAAAAAGCTTGATATCAAATCTATTATAAGTTGAGAATTAAGTGCTAATTGAGGGCTATTTTTGTAATACAAAACTGGTCATGTTCAAGTAGAAAATTTTAAGCAGTAATAAATAGAAAGTCATACTGAGCATTTACAAAGACGAAATAAAAAGCTTGATATCAAATCTATTATAAGTTGAGAATTAAGTGCTAATTGAGGGCTATTTTTGTAATACAAAACTGGTCATGTTCAAGTAGAAAATTTTAAGCAGTAATAAATAGAAAGTCATACTGAGCATTTACAAAGACGAAATAAAAAGCTTGATATCAAATCTATTATAAGTTGAGAATTAAGTGCTAATTGAGGGCTATTTTTGTAATACAAAACTGGTCATGTTCAAGTAGAAAATTTTAAGCAGTAATAAATAGAAAGTCATACTGAGCATTTACAAAGACGAAATAAAAAGCTTGATATCAAATCTATTATAAGTTGAGAATTAAGTGCTAATTGAGGGCTATTTTTGTAATACAAAACTGGTCATGTTCAAGTAGAAAATTTTAAGCAGTAATAAATAGAAAGTCATACTGAGCATTTACAAAGACGAAATAAAAAGCTTGATATCAAATCTATTATAAGTTGAGAATTAAGTGCTAATTGAGGGCTATTTTTGTAATACAAAACTGGTCATGTTCAAGTAGAAAATTTTAAGCAGTAATAAATAGAAAGTCATACTGAGCATTTACAAAGACGAAATAAAAAGCTTGATATCAAATCTATTATAAGTTGAGAATTAAGTGCTAATTGAGGGCTATTTTTGTAATACAAAACTGGTCATGTTCAAGTAGAAAATTTTAAGCAGTAATAAATAGAAAGTCATACTGAGCATTTACAAAGACGAAATAAAAAGCTTGATATCAAATCTATTATAAGTTGAGAATTAAGTGCTAATTGAGGGCTATTTTTGTAATACAAAACTGGTCATGTTCAAGTAGAAAATTTTAAGCAGTAATAAATAGAAAGTCATACTGAGCATTTACAAAGACGAAATAAAAAGCTTGATATCAAATCTATTATAAGTTGAGAATTAAGTGCTAATTGAGGGCTATTTTTGTAATACAAAACTGGTCATGTTCAAGTAGAAAATTTTAAGCAGTAATAAATAGAAAGTCATACTGAGCATTTACAAAGACGAAATAAAAAGCTTGATATCAAATCTATTATAAGTTGAGAATTAAGTGCTAATTGAGGGCTATTTTTGTAATACAAAACTGGTCATGTTCAAGTAGAAAATTTTAAGCAGTAATAAATAGAAAGTCATACTGAGCATTTACAAAGACGAAATAAAAAGCTTGATATCAAATCTATTATAAGTTGAGAATTAAGTGCTAATTGAGGGCTATTTTTGTAATACAAAACTGGTCATGTTCAAGTAGAAAATTTTAAGCAGTAATAAATAGAAAGTCATACTGAGCATTTACAAAGACGAAATAAAAAGCTTGATATCAAATCTATTATAAGTTGAGAATTAAGTGCTAATTGAGGGCTATTTTTGTAATACAAAACTGGTCATGTTCAAGTAGAAAATTTTAAGCAGTAATAAATAGAAAGTCATACTGAGCATTTACAAAGACGAAATAAAAAGCTTGATATCAAATCTATTATAAGTTGAGAATTAAGTGCTAATTGAGGGCTATTTTTGTAATACAAAACTGGTCATGTTCAAGTAGAAAATTTTAAGCAGTAATAAATAGAAAGTCATACTGAGCATTTACAAAGACGAAATAAAAAGCTTGATATCAAATCTATTATAAGTTGAGAATTAAGTGCTAATTGAGGGCTATTTTTGTAATACAAAACTGGTCATGTTCAAGTAGAAAATTTTAAGCAGTAATAAATAGAAAGTCATACTGAGCATTTACAAAGACGAAATAAAAAGCTTGATATCAAATCTATTATAAGTTGAGAATTAAGTGCTAATTGAGGGCTATTTTTGTAATACAAAACTGGTCATGTTCAAGTAGAAAATTTTAAGCAGTAATAAATAGAAAGTCATACTGAGCATTTACAAAGACGAAATAAAAAGCTTGATATCAAATCTATTATAAGTTGAGAATTAAGTGCTAATTGAGGGCTATTTTTGTAATACAAAACTGGTCATGTTCAAGTAGAAAATTTTAAGCAGTAATAAATAGAAAGTCATACTGAGCATTTACAAAGACGAAATAAAAAGCTTGATATCAAATCTATTATAAGTTGAGAATTAAGTGCTAATTGAGGGCTATTTTTGTAATACAAAACTGGTCATGTTCAAGTAGAAAATTTTAAGCAGTAATAAATAGAAAGTCATACTGAGCATTTACAAAGACGAAATAAAAAGCTTGATATCAAATCTATTATAAGTTGAGAATTAAGTGCTAATTGAGGGCTATTTTTGTAACACAAAACTGGCCATGTTCAAGTAGAAAATTTTAAGCAGTAATAAATAGAAAGTCATACTGAGCATTTACAAAGACGAAATAAAAAGCTTGATATCAAATCTATTATAAGTTGAGAATTAAGTGCTAGGTAATTGAGAGCTATTTTTGTCACACAAAACTGACCATGTTCAAGTAGAAAATTTTAAGCAGTAATAAATATAAAGTCATACTGATTGTGAGTATTTATAAAGACAAAATGAAAAGCTTGATATGGAATCTATTATAAGTTGAGAACTATGTGCTAATTGAGGGCTATTTTTGTAACACAAAACTGGCCATGTTTTTGTAAGAGGTTATGAGTAGAAATGATTATGGTGTCATACTGAGTACCTATATATACGAAAATATAATAAAACGCTAGATATCACGTCTAATCCATAATCATTTCTACTTATAATCTCTTACAAAACATGGCCAGTTTTGTGTTAGAAAAATAGCCCTTAATTAGCATTTAATTCTCAACTTATAATAGATTTGATATCAAGCTTTTCATTGTGTCTTTGTAAATACTTAGCATGACTTCTTGATTTTCTCTACTCATAATCTTCAATTAAAAAATTACTATTTTTATTATACAAAAATAGCCCTTAATTAGCACTTAATTCACAGCATTTCCATGAATGAATTTGTACTTACTAGCTTTTCTTTTTTTCATTTCTTCAGGTTCTCATTACATGTTTATTCTTTGTTTATCGCGAATTTTTATTTGCAGCCAATGAGCACTTAAATAGCTCTCATTTTTGTAATTTTGTTTCTTTGATTTGTCATCGTGTCTGAATTGTTTATTTGAACCATATCAGTGTATGCATTGCGCTATATTTGACTGAAATGTTAATCCTACTGTCTCAGAGCACCTTATTAGCACCTAAATTTGTTGTTCATACATTCGATTTTTATTAATAAATACATGGTTTCGTGTCAGCTTCATGTCAGATAGCACAAAATTATTGTATCGTGAATAACTTTTTTATTTGAAGAGCACCTAATTTATAACTTTGGCACCAAATTAGCCCCTAAAAAGCCCCTAATTTTGGCATTTTCGAAATTCATTTTCGGGACTTTGTGGTGCCAGCTTCACGGTCCTGTTTTTTCATACTTATATATATTTATACAAGTCGCTCGTTACGCCAATATTGCTATATGGAGCACCTAAATGGACATCATATTTCTTTTACCGAAGTAGGCGAGTCGAGGCAATGCAGCATAGATTTTAACGAATTTTAACTCATCGTAATCATATTCCCTTTTCTCTATTTGACCATAATTTTGATAATATACAATCTTATTTCATATCATTCTGGTATCCTGCCTGCATCAACTCACTGACTTAAAATTTGTATAATATTATATATCGAATATAGATTATAGTGAGCTCTCTGATATTATCTGCCCTCGCGAAGCACCTTATAGCCTCCATGCTGGTCGCCAAGTATCCGAAATGCCTAGTCGTTCAAACTATCACTTTAATTCAACTTAAATAGATTTTTAAATCACCTAAACACGGACATTAAACAGGAACCGAATACCGTGGAACTATGGTATTTACTTTACTACCTCACCATAAATCTTGATTAAGAACTCCATTTGTTTACCTATATTTCATTATCTATACATCTTTTCTATAATTTATACGCCTGCTCTCTCTTGTGACTTTAATACGATTGCTCTCTGTACATTAACTTAATACGTATTGCGCCTATGCCCGTTGATTTTCTCCAATAAACAAAAATAAGCAAATCTTGTTCTCTATTTTAATATATGATCGTCTGTAGCATCGAAATTTTATTTACTATAAAAGAAAGAAGGTTTCGTTTAAATAACAGCCCTGTTAATATGAGTCCAATCGGAAAAATGAATGTAACGAACTTTTTGGATCATTTAACTAAAACAAAAGCATTTGGAATCTTGTATCAAAATAATGAACAATGAGGGTAATTTTCGAGCAACCCTGTATATGACCGTCTATGTTGAAAAATCATCTAAATAGTTCATCGTGGACCTTTTAAGTAAAACCAACGCCTTTTTTATTTATTTTAAAAAGGGATAAAGATAAAGTGGCACAAGTGGTCAAATTTTGACTGTGCATTACAAACTTGAATTTTTATTCAATTTTCACAGCAAAACAAAACTTTTCATGCAGTTTTAAGTTTTTTCTTATCTGTAGGTTTTCAAATAAATTATTTTACCAATCAATTTCTCACATAAACACTTTTATAACTAGCTACATTAAACTATAATCAATATAGATCAGTGTAAAATAGTAAAGACATTTTAAATATATTTAAACACTACATCACGTTTATCCTGTACAGTTTGAAGTTCCATTTTAACAAGACACTGCAACCAATAGCTAAGAAGTTCCTCACAATAACCAATCAGAAAATACATTTGTCTAGCATTTGCTTGTTGGTGAACTATTCCTGCAATACGAATAATATTGTGTTGTCTTTTAATTATTACTTCACTAACAAATAGATTATGCCAAGTTCCTGTAATAAATTTTCTAATGAACAAATCTTCAACTGCAGTTTCAGCAGGACGTACGCCCCCATCTACATTTGCTGAAAATATATTTATACATGAAACATGTTAAAAATGACAATGCTTATAACCATTCATACATGTATTCCATGAGTTCCATGCTTTTCGATGTGCTATTTGATGAGGTGGATTTGCCATTTCGTAGGTTAAAGGGAAATCTTTTCTAAGTGATATTCGATATCTACCAGCTTGGCATTTATTAAGATTTGTCGTTGTGTGGATAAAGCATTGAGGTGGAGCGTGTTCTTTTATTATCTGCAAACAAGTACTTTTATTATACATATGTATACCCTGATATACCATGGAAATTTCCAACTTACTTTCGCAAACAATGCATTATTTCTAATAAGTTTGGCCATTCTTTACAATAAGTTTTAAAACTACTTGTTATCTAGCTTGTTGCCTTAATTTTGGTTGTATTTCACATTCATTTAAACCCTATTTAAATGTACTTTAAAGGTTAAAATCATAAATTAAAATGTTATCTATGGTTAAAATCAAGTAAAAAACATTATGAGCATAGATATTATGAGTGTCTCCTGCATGGTCCGACCGTGTTTTTAATTTTTTTAAAAGAACTGACTAACGGCGTTATTAGGATATTGTTACTCAAAATTCCGCATAAAACTTTAGGAACATAAACACAGAAAATGGACTGCGCTTTCTCTATTTAACCATGAAGTAATGCAGGCAAAAACGTGTGAGAGATATATATGGCCACTAGTTCTCTTTTTTTAGAATTTTGATCGGTTTACGTGAGTCTTACAGTGGTGAATGAACGAGGTAAAGAAAGAAATAAAGAAACAGATATTGATCTAACTATCGGTTCCCCTCTTTCTAAAGAGTGGTCAATTGCGTGAGGGTATTGCTCACTTGTTCAGGCCATTTTCTAAGTCTATGGTGGTAGTGGCTAGACCATACTATAGAATCATATAACATGACTTGTCTTTGTCTATGGACATGTCATAGATAAGAGATATTATAGTAGCATGCATATAACCCAACTTCTGTCTGCAAGTAGCAAAACTGGGCAAAACCTAGTCAGCTGTTCATAATAAATTATTTATTACCTTTTTTTATTTGAGACAGTTAGTGTAATATTTTGTAGTAATTAATAATTATAACATAAAAAACATTATTGCCTGCAATTTTACAAAAATTGTAATTATTTTACTATCATGACGGATAGAACAAGTGGCGATGGAATGGAAAATACGGCTTCAATAAATACTGAAAATAGATTTTTAAATCACCTAAATATGAAGATCCAACCAACGATTAATTATTGTCAGACTTTTCGACCAGTAGAACCCAAAGGAAAAATTTTCTATGCAGTTCCTAAATATGTTCCAAGAAAATGTAAAACACAAAATATTTTCTCAAGAAAGCCGAAGGAGCCAAAATTTGTGCCTTGTGAGCCTTATAAAGCATCTGTACAACCCATTTTACCACTAAGTAATAAACAAAAATCTATTATAATGGAAAGACCTTTAAGAAACAATGCAGCTATACAAGATCTAGTGACACAAATGTCTGTTATTAGAACAGCCGAATTATGTAAATCATTTAATCCAGAAAACAATGATCCTATTTCAAGAGCTGATTGGGAAAAGGCTAAATTACAGTATGAGACAGATATCAAAAACTTAAGAGAAAATAATAATCATCTGGAGAATCAATTAAAGTTTCAAGCCCAGGTTTGTTCGCATTTTTTTGCTTAGTTTAAAATGTTTTTTATGTCTGTTGCTATGTTTCCTACATTGCTAATGGTTTTTATGTTTCTCTGAATTGAAAAACGCTTCTGTATTTAGGTAAACAGTGAACTAAAAACATTACTAGTAGCAGCTGTAGGTGAAGATTTAGAATCTAGGGTTCAACATTTAACAGAAGACAAACTTCAGTTAGCTAGAGCTCTGCTAAGTTCTGCAAATCATCTTACTTCTCATCAAGAACAGACTGAATGGCTATCAGGTCAATGTGAGGTTTGGAGAAGTAAATTTTTAGCATCTAGGTATGGAAAAATTAAATATTATTAATTCATTTTTACTTTATGTGTTTATGTCTACAGCTTAATGGTGGAAGAATTAGCCCGTTGGAAGTCGGCCTTAAGCAATAAAGTTAATGAATGTCAAGAAATTATAAAAGGTCTTTTAGAAGAACGAGATAAATTAAAAAAACATTTATGCAACATTTATAAACATCTTAGTGCAGTTCATAATTCAGAAAACATAGTTGACCCAGAAAGTTCTAATACACACTGTGATGTAATTGAATTAGTTAAGAAAATATGTGATATGAGTAACAAATTTTCAGAAAAATTTGGATGCCATGATCCTATTGAAAATAACTGCGCAAGAATTAGCTTTAAGAGCACCCTGTATGAAGCTCGTGGTAAAAAGGTAAGACATTTGTCATGTATTTACATAATTAGTAAATTTATTGAATTATTAATTTTTTAACAACAAAATGCCGAAATGAAATAAAATTCTTTACCAAAGAAAATTATTTCAGAAAATGTTTTTTGCTAGTCAAAATATGTCCATGCTAATGAATTTTTCAAAGGTATTTTATACTCCAAAATTACGTAAAAGGCGTATTTCCCGCTCTGTTTCTAAAAGTGCTTGAAACTAAAATCATAAAAAAATGTAACTAACTTGATAGAATTATTTTCAAACTGCAGAAAAACTGTAGCTATACCTATATTTTTATTGTTTTTTTGTTAATATCCATAATGATATGGCAACTAATAAACTTAATGTTGCGGTCTGTTATATTATTACTATTCGAATTAATAACTCTATTACAAACTTATTTAAATAGGGCATCAACTCATCAGTAATTTAGGTATACTTAAGGTTGTTCAGAATGGGCGGGCGATAATACACGTAAAACCGTTTAAATCGTAGCAGTTGCCGCATGTGAGACGCAATTCCGTATTTAATCATAACGTTTACAAGCAGTCACAGCTCCAATCACCTTGAATTTGTAGCATGTTGTAAAGATCATAATACTGACCACTTATAAGCATAGTTTTTCAACGTTAAAAACCATAAAAACACGGTAACACATTGATGTTCTTATAGATTTGCTTTATGGTAAACAAAAGGGAGGAGACATGCCTATGAAAACACACTTCTATCGTATTGTCTTTTCTTACCTTAAACCAATAAACTTATTAACAGGAGAAGTATACTTCATTTACTTTCTCTAGGGATGTGCGCCTTCCAATGTCTTGGATGCGCGCTGGCAAAATCGTAGGTAGGGAGAAAAAAGCTCATTATACTCTCGACTCTTGTTCATTAAACATACTTTTCCATACAGTACCTGCCAAAAGTTTTGTTCAATCATGAATAGTAGTGCGAGTTGAAAACAAACGTTAAAGCATTTAGTATATCTTCAAATATAAATAAACATCTAGTTGATATTTTCAGTAGTAAATGGTACCAATAACAGCACATTTGAGCAATGCAATTGTAGTGGATAAAATGGTCAATTTTTCCGAGCGGTTAAAAGTTTGGCCGATAGTTGTCTCCTTCCTTTTCTGGTCTAGTGCTGTTCTTTTCTACTTTGCGCCGGTCAAACTGAAGGGTCACATCGCTACAGAAAGTAAACAATGTATAACATTTCTTTTGCAGTTTAACGAAAAAATAATTAAATTCAATTGACGCATCAACCGTTGATTTCCCTAACCGCTATATGCTAAATACACGAGTATATGAAAATTTATTACCAACAAGCTGTATCTAGCGCAATTGTTAGTTATTTACTCATATAACAAAATTCTCATACTGTCCCACAAATATTATGCGCCAATTTTTCAGTCCTCCATTCATAAGTTGTCGATTTTATGAGCACTTGTTCTACGATTATCAAATGTAGTAACCAGGAGAAAAAGGTGTAGGGTGTAGGGTGTCCTACATAAATATTGCTCTATATTGTGGGTCCTACAAAAAAGAACTTCAAAATTGAATATGAAGTTAGACTTTAGATCTAAATCAGTTTTCAGTACTTATTAACGTGCGTAACAAGTATAGGCTCTCTTTTGAACGGTTTATGGAGTTGCACAAGCGCTCGTCCATCTGAACGTTGCCTAATAAATCAAAAACGTTAAAATTAAAATAATTATGGAAAGGAAATGAAATTAGTAGGTTTCGCGCATTTTCAGAAATGCATGGTCATCTGTAACCAACAAATAAAAATAATAGATTTCACCCTCCACGCGAATCAAACTCACATTTAACTTATATTATTTTGTACCAAATATAACTTTTAATTAAACGAAAACCAAAGAACTTACTACTTATTAATTTACTATTTCAGACTCTAGAAAACCCAGTGATTCCAACTTCAAAACCAGATTTAATATGTAACGCTCTATTAGGGGCTGCGCTGTCCATAGGACAGGGACAAATGTATTTACAGTATCCTTCAACGCGCGCCACCTGTTGTTCCCATTGTAAAGGAACTATGGAGGATATTTGACAAAAACATAATTTAAATATGCATTTTTTCAATTCTAGGAGTTGTTTTTAATTATTTTTAGTCAATAAACTAGATTCGGGCATTTTAAGAAATTAGAATATTTAATGTTTCGATTTGGTGCCGCATTTTTAGTAGGTATTAATAAATATCACTTTTTCAAGTTCTTTTTCAGTACAGAAGTTTTATAAAAGTACAAATGATATTTGACTATGCTAAATAGATATTTACCTATCTTTTTACCTTGGCGAAGGCCTTATTTTTACACTTAATTTGCTTACTTATAATTATTAAGTTCAAGAATATTTATTTAAAGGGGATGTAATTTTTATTCAATGTATATATAAATATTGAAAATGGTGTTATATTTTCATAATAAAACAAACCATTGGTAAACAGCATCCTATTTTTTTGTTCAACGATCCACAAGCAGTTAACGCTTAAAAAATAAATTAAGAAGCAATAGTAAAAATACTATATACCATATATGAAACACTCCAACATTTAATAGTGGTTAATATCAAATATTAATGTGAAAATTCATTTTCATTTACATTAATCCAATAGTAAAAAATTAATAACGGAGGTTATCTCAAAGTAATACTACACTCAAAAATTAGAAAAAAACTTGCTTTACTTTATTTTAACCTTATATTTACATCGATCTTGATCATTTTCCAACAATAATATCATTTTACAATAGTGACTGTCTTATTTACTTAACATATTAAACCTTATTCTTATTCCTATCGTATATCCTTAACATGTTATTAACTCTCCTATCCATGAGCGATCTACAATTCTACCCTTCTTTCTTTGCCCATACTGACACCTATTTTAACCTTAATCTATTATTTAATTTTTTTTAATATTACAAGTCTATTTCCTCACCCTTAAAACTTAATGTCTTACAATCCAACATTATCTCCTATTTCTTAAAGTCTGCTTTAAATCAGTCTGACTTCCACCCTCATTGATCAACTCAAAACATTCGTCCTACTTTCCAACATTCTTACATGCCCCTAATACATGTTTCAAGCTCTCTTTTACATATCCTACATCTTCTTTCTTCTTCCTTTTTCCAGTATGTATTCACATCCCTTATATTCGTTCCCTGTCCTAAATCTTGCTACTACATTTATCTCGCTCCCCTCTTTTAAATACCTTGGCACCCATTTTCCCAGCCAGTCCCTCCATTTAATTCCTTTCATACCCACCACATATCTAGATCTCTCTATTGTTTTTAAACTCTCTTCTCTTATTATTTTCTTGCATCTATTTCCCACTAATTTTCCAACTTTTTTTTTTCCTCCCTTTCTCTATCGTATCTACTTTTTATTCCTATTTCCATTACCTTCCTCCTCCATATTTCTTTCCTTATATCCCCTTCTTTTTCCTCATATGTATATTAAACAATTGTGCATTTAGCAGTTTGTATCCCTGCTTTACTCCTCAAATCGTCTAAAATTTTCCCCATCTTATACCATTCATCCTTACTACTACCACTGTTTCCCTGTATCTTTCCATTATTCTTTCTACTTAATTCCCTTCTAACCCCAATTCTATCTGATTGCACACATTTTGTATATTTCTACAGGCGTAAACAGTTGATAAAAGCAATTCAGGATCTCATGCCCTTGGATTGCGTGGTGACAAAACTTCAACCACTCGTAGATTTTTGCCTCTTAATGAAGTGTGAACCAACAAAATCTGTAAACCTTCCTACTCTACAGGAGATACAGTGGATTTGAACCTAGGTTTAGTAAGTGAGCTTAATCAAATGGAGGAAGAAAATCATACTGCTCTACTGTGGACATACAAAGTGAATGAATGCATTCTTTAAATTGGCGTACCTAAATGTTCGAGCTGCGTATTAATTATATTTATTTAATTATGCAAAGTAAAAGTAGTGCCGAAAAAAATACAAAACAAATCATGACGACATCTTCCGAACAAAAACTTCGTTTTTTGGAATACTATTGAAAATAATAGAAAAAACTTCTAAAGTTTAAACATGTTGGGTAAATTAAGAAACTAATTGTCATGTTCCACGAATGTATAATGCATAACATAACATTAATAAATTGGTACTGACTAAATCTGACTTGCAGTAAACGCATATTAAATTCACGCACCTCTACTGTTTCTCTTGAGACATTATGCGCTTAGGCATGGGTATCTTTGAAGGGTCGTATCTCCGTTACTAATTTGAATATTGGGGTGCGGTTTTAACCGTTACTCTTAGATTTTTGCACTAGTTTTTGAGGGGTGTGTAACACTTTAGCCCTGCAAAAATTGACAAATTTCGCGTAAAAGAAATGAAGAGGAGACGCCGTTGAGTAATATTATTAAAAACAAAATACAGAAAATTTAGAAAAAATGCTAGTAAATGTACTATTTAGCATAGACAATTGTGGAGGCTTTCGTGCTGTTCTTAAGTGTTAGACTTACGCGAATAGTACTATTTCGGCGTAATAATATTGTTTGTGTTGGCTATTAACTTTCTGTATTTTGCATATATATAACACTCCTATATGTTCAGATGGTATAGGAAGGTTGCTCTGCCATTATGGTATTTATTCTCTTTCTCCTCGGAGACAACTTGTCTATGCTATGTATGCTTGAGAAATCTTTAATACAACAACAGTATGCAGGTGTATCAGTACAAAAGATCGGGGGCTCGGAATATAGTGAAAACGAGATACTACCTGTTTCAGTTTGTCGGAACAGCTTCCTCTTAAAAAAAAAAAAACTTTTGGGTGTTTCATTCCCACCAGCCACTAATGCTGGTGGGCGGGCAGTCCCTCCGGACTACGCCGGAAGGTAGGGCGGAAGGCCCTCTTCAGCCTGCTTTCAGGAATCATGGGAATGGGGGGTGGTGGTTCGGGTGAGAAAGTTGAGACGGACGAAATGAAGACAGAAGAGAATGAAAGATTATGTGTGGAGTATTACTGCCTCGGCATTTGCCTAGGTGATCCAAGGAAACCACAGAAAAACTTGGACCAAGGCAGACGGACCCGGAATCGAACCGGCGTCCTCCCGAATGCTAAGCAATGG
>NW_020439134.1:506132-513817 GCF_000699045.2 Agrilus planipennis
ATATATATAATATATTTTGCTCTTGTTGGTTATACGTCAATTGTGTTTGAAAGTTATTGTATGTGAAAGTTTTAAGTTTACGTTACGATAACTTAAGGTTCCCCTCCCCCCTCACTTTTTACAATTAAAGTCGCTGATAGGTTACGGTATTTAAAAAATTATCCCTTTCCCTTTGCGGTTACAGTCTCCGAAGATAGGTTAAGTTAAGTTACGATATCTAAAGGTCCCCCCCCCACGATTATGCAGTTATAGTTAGTTTAGGTTGGGGTAGGTCAGGTTAGGCTAGGTTACTTTTTTTATGTATATATATTTTTTTATTTTTCATTGTAAAAATACAGTTATTATATAATTTCTAGTTATTTATATTGTAGTAAGTAAAAAAATTTCATATTCTTGCCTATTTCCGCGCTTTCTTAAACTACACCATTATTTAAGACATTAATGTATATCCTATTGTTTTTTTTAATTGTCCTTGGCTAAAGTATTGTGCATCCTTTTTGGCTTTCAAGTTGTTTTTTGCTTCACACAGTTAACTTAACTTAACAGTTTAAGTGAGTGTTTTCGTCATATACAATATAAATGTAATAATGTCCACCCCTCGCGCATCTAAGGGCATATGAAATTTTGAAATACGCCTAATAGCAGCTGCTTGGGCTGCTTGTCTTTATTTCATATTCAAGTTTATTTTGGGGTGGAGGGGAGCCCTTTTCAAAAAACTATAAAATTCCTAAATAATACATCCAAAAATCCGTAAATTGCGTCCCAGAATGTTCTTTGCAAAAACGAACTGCTGGAAACGACTCCTCCAGGTCTGTGTCCGTCCCATTTGATCCATTCACCCAAACTCAAAAGGAATCACTTCGTACCTTCGGGGTTATATTGAGGGGCCATAATAATCAATAATGCATTAGTTTTGGGACAACCCTCGTATTCTGTAGAAGACGTTAGGGGGCGTCCATAATTACATGAGACGTTTAGGGGGTCAAGCCGAATCTCACACAATTTCACGTGTGGGAAATAAATATCATGTAATTTTTTTCCGTAAGAAACAGTATAATATATAGCGATAAACGGGGTTAAATTAAATAAAGCATGTTTCTCCACTATTAGTTTAGTTAAAATACACAATGTTTATCGCAGTTAACCGAATGCAAGTTGCAAGTATAATAGCACAGTAGCCCCTTGATTTTTTAGCCGTCACCGGGCAGCCAAACGCGCAACTCAACCAACGCTGCACTAGCGACCTACTGCTGCTGTATTTACGCCCATATAAATAAAAATAATTACGCAAATTATGTTTTTTTTTTCTTAATAATCCAAAATGATACCAAGTACTATACTTACCACAAAAGTGCACAAGATTTCGGAAAGTCGTAAATTTATAGTAAACGTGATGGAAAAGTGACTGACTGACTGGTTTTAGGTATCTAGGAAGTCAGATAAGTCAGGACGGAAGGAGTGTAGCGATATAAAGCAGAGGATAGCGCAGGGTCTATGCTCGCAAACGATTAATTTAAAAATTCGAAGAAGGTTGTTAAAAGTGTATGTTTGAAGCGCGGCGCTGTAGGGGTATGAAACATGGACGGTGGGCGCGGCGGAAAAGAAAAGGTTAGAAGCGTTCGAAATGTAGTGCTGCAGGCGAATAATGAGGATACCGTGGATAGAGAAGGTTAGGAATGAAGAGGTACTAAAAAGGAATAGGAGAACAGAGGAGTCTATGGAAGTCAATAAGAAATAGGCGAGATAGGTTAATAGGACACCTTCTCGGGCATGAAGGTCTAGTCAGAGACATATTAGAGGCAGAAACGGGAGTTAGGAGGGGTAGAGGTAGACCTAGATTAGATTACTGTTCGCAAATAGTTAAGGATGTGAGTTGTTCTAGTTTTAGGAAAATGCGAAGATTAGCTCAGGATAGGAAAGAGTGGAGGTGCGTGTCCAACCAGTCTTAGGACTGACAACTTTATGATGATGATGATTAATAATCCAACGCGATCAGACACAGATTAACGTTACGCTAACAATATGCATTTTGAAAAGTTTCACGTGAGATGGGGCAGAAGGTGGTAGAGCCAAAAATCACCAAGGGGGGAGGGGGATTGAAAAATCACCTCACGTAAGTAATGGATGCGTTTTACCAAGCAAAATGCGAAATTATGAGCTGCTGTTGACAATTTAATGTAGAAATGAATTTTCCAACTGGAGACAGTAAATTTATCCATGCTTTAATTTATATTACTACAACTTGCATTTTACTTGTTTCTCACTACTTTATTTGACTTTCATGCTATTCCAAATACAATGACGGCATAAGAACTCCTTACTCTTGCAAACGTATTGTTCGTGTAAACAATCAAACATGCGCATACTGTAAACACACGCTCTATTCAGCCTGTGGCTTCATTTTTTTTACTTGTTCCTTTCGAGATGTTTAGTTGGGGATGTTCAACCACTCAATTAACAACTACCAAAGCTGTTAATCTGTAATTTCGTTTAAGTTCAGCAATTTTTTTATATACCTACGGAAAATGTTGGTGATGATGGATATAATTGAAACTTTTCTTATCATTCAGTTTACTATTTGTGAGTATTATTAGTATAATTATTCGTACATTTTATAGTGATTATAATCTCGAATAAACTTATAATGAAAAAATACCATCCAAATATAAAACAGCGCCAAATATTTCTTTTTGTTGGATAACTTGTTTTCTTACTTTTCAAATTAAATGTGAATATCAGATATATAACTTTTTTTATTTCATATGAATTTGTGAATTAATATCAATTTTATTTTTTATGGTTAACTAATATAAAAAGTATGATAACTTATTCGTTTTTTGCATTTAAATTCGTAAGACGATATTGGAAGTTTACTGACATTTTTAGATCCCAGTGAAGCAGTTCTATATTAAATTCAAAATAAACAACAAAGGCATTTTTCAAAAATATTTTTAGTTACAATTGATAAATTTAAAAGCAATTTATAATGGCATCAGAAAATTTAAGACAAAGTGTGTTTGTGTTCATTACGTTTATATAAAAACCGAATCGTTTCTACAACGTTTATTTGGAATACGGAACAACGTAAGACAGCACGTGTTAGACGAAAACCATTTGTTTCTCTTTTTTCTACTTTTACAAACCTTTTCTATACTTGTTGGTCTAAATTTTGTTTTTAAGCAAATCAAAAACGGATTATTTCTTTATAAACCATTAAAAGGGTTAATAAATATGTTTATTATATTTTAATTTTTTTATTATTTGTTTTTTTAAAATGAGCACGTCAGTATCTACTTCTGCATTTGCAATAAATTAAAAAAGTCATCGTAATTTTTATACATACATAATTTATTTTTAGGCGTTTTTGGTTTAAAAAATGTGAATATAGTAATCGAACCACCTATTGTTGAAAAAGGTAATAGTGTGACTATACAATGTAACTATGATTTGGAAGGTGAACTTTTATACATTGTAAAATGGTATCGAGGGCAAAGAGAATTTTATAGGTACGTTCCCCAATCCAGGCCCACAACTATGAAATTCCCGTTTAATGGTTTAGATATTGATGTAAGTAAAACAAATACATGAAAACATTGTTTAATTACAAATTAATATTTTAATATATACGCTGAGTACTTATGAAATTAGTTTATTTAATTTGTTGTCCATGTTTTTCAAACAAAACATGTTAAATATTATATGAGAGCTGAAACCCTAACATTAATTAATTAATTGCGTCCAAATAATTTCATTTATAGCGTGCATATATTCTCCGTTTACTACACCCTTCATATATGTCTCATGAGAATAACTACGGTTTTAATTTATTTCTTTTACCTCCAAACTACTTTTGCAATTATTTTTCCCTACTATAAAAAATGAAACAATACAGTAAACTAAGTACTTTACTAATTATAGAGTAAAAGAGAGTATAATATCGACGACAATGGCTTAAACCGATAATTTTATTTAACCCTCCATTACTAACATGATTTTTGTATAATAATAATATTTTTCAGGTTATGAATTTTTGAAAGTCTGAATATACAGGGTGACCTAAAATGTACCCAATATGCTCATTGTAGTCAATCGTAAGTTTAATCGAAAATTTTTTCAAACAAAACGTTTCCTGTTTTAAAACAATTTCGTCTGTATTATCCAGATTTGATTTACTATACACAGTGTTAAAAAAAAAGAAAAACTAAGATTCCAATCAAAAAAAGTTATAGGAAAAAGTTATTCACAATACTAACGTATGGGGCTATGTCAAAAATCGCAGCGATATTCGAATGTTTTTTTTTTCGAATCAAAAGGCCCAAAAAATTCGCAACATGCTCATTGCGGCTAAACTGAAAGATTAATAAAACAAAATTTCAAACAAATCTTATTCCGTATTTTAACACAAGATCGTCTGTATTATCTGAATTTACGCTTGCTGGCTGATCGTCTGCAAAGCGCTAATATAAGATGCGCTAGGATCATTTTCCAACAATAATATCATTTTACAATAGTGACTGTCTTATTTACTTAACATATTAAACCTTATTCTTATTCCTATCGTATATCCTTAACATGTTATTAACTCTCCTATCCATGAGCGATCTACAATTCTACCCTTCTTTCTTTGCCCATACTGACACCTATTTTAACCTTAATCTATTATTTAATTTTTTTTAATATTACAAGTCTATTTCCTCACCCTTAAAACTTAATGTCTTACAATCCAACATTATCTCCTATTTCTTAAAGTCTGCTTTAAATCAGTCTGACTTCCACCCTCATTGATCAACTCAAAACATTCGTCCTACTTTCCAACATTCTTACATGCCCCTAATACATGTTTCAAGCTCTCTTTTACATATCCTACATCTTCTTTCTTCTTCCTTTTTCCAGTATGTATTCACATCCCTTATATTCGTTCCCTGTCCTAAATCTTGCTACTACATTTATCTCGCTCCCCTCTTTTAAATACCTTGGCACCCATTTTCCCAGCCAGTCCCTCCATTTAATTCCTTTCATACCCACCACATATCTAGATCTCTCTATTGTTTTTAAACTCTCTTCTCTTATTATTTTCTTGCATCTATTTCCCACTAATTTTCCAACTTTTTTTTTTCCTCCCTTTCTCTATCGTATCTACTTTTTATTCCTATTTCCATTACCTTCCTCCTCCATATTTCTTTCCTTATATCCCCTTCTTTTTCCTCATATGTATATTAAACAATTGTGCATTTAGCAGTTTGTATCCCTGCTTTACTCCTCAAATCGTCTAAAATTTTCCCCATCTTATACCATTCATCCTTACTACTACCACTGTTTCCCTGTATCTTTCCATTATTCTTTCTACTTAATTCCCTTCTAACCCCAATTCTATCTGATTGCACACATTTTGTATATTTCTACAGGCGTAAACAGTTGATAAAAGCAATTCAGGATCTCATGCCCTTGGATTGCGTGGTGACAAAACTTCAACCACTCGTAGATTTTTGCCTCTTAATGAAGTGTGAACCAACAAAATCTGTAAACCTTCCTACTCTACAGGAGATACAGTGGATTTGAACCTAGGTTTAGTAAGTGAGCTTAATCAAATGGAGGAAGAAAATCATACTGCTCTACTGTGGACATACAAAGTGAATGAATGCATTCTTTAAATTGGCGTACCTAAATGTTCGAGCTGCGTATTAATTATATTTATTTAATTATGCAAAGTAAAAGTAGTGCCGAAAAAAATACAAAACAAATCATGACGACATCTTCCGAACAAAAACTTCGTTTTTTGGAATACTATTGNAGTTGTTTTTCGGCATTTGTTTAAACAATCGTGATTTAAACAATGCCCGACCGGGTTACCCACTGGCAACCTATATCGTTGTGTTAAGGAGAATTTTCCTAACAAAACTGCCTAAAAAAATTTAGTCCGAAAAACTTTTCCCACTCTGCCGCCCATATTGCCTGGACTATTTGCAATAAATGTGCCACTTATTGGCCAACTACCCATTACTGAAAATAGCTAACTGCTCGACCACATCGACCTTCGACACGAGATGATAAATAAAAGGCTAAACATAAAGGAGCGGTATATCAGACAGCATTTTAGAAGGGTTAACAAATGCTAAAAGCATTCTGAATATTATATAATTATTTATAACACTAAAAACACTTTAATAAAGTAAGAAATTACATGTATTAATTCCAGTCACAGAAAAGTAAAATGCGTCTGAAAATAAAAATCATAATTTTTGAAATTTGAAGATCACAACAGAGCCGCTGCTAGCCATCTGGTAGTCCAGTAGAGATGGATTATTCTTTTTAAAAAGGTTTTCCACTTTCTCGACATGATAATTATAAAGAAATAGTAAGAACTTGATGTATATTGTAATGTTCGTGGGTTTAACAAAATTAACTTCTAGGACTGATAACGACAAAACTATTTATTTACAATAATTATTAAAGAACTTAAGAACACTATTAAATTATTACTAAACTTAGGTTATGAATTATTCTATTTATTTACACTACTGTTGATATATCAGTATTCACTGCGCTATTTATTTCACTTCTATCACTGTCAATTTATTTCTTGATTCACTTCTGCAACGGTCAATTTATTTCTACTTATACTCTTTTGTTTCCTTTCGGGAACCTTCTCGAACCGTCCGGAAAAGTTTCTTTTTCTTTGAACTGTTTAATTGCTTTCTCAGAACGCAGGTACGACACACACGGCGAATTGATAAGCCGCTCACACACACGTATGCCCGATCGCACATAAATACGCTCGTGCTCGCTACAATATGTTTTAGAATGTTTTCAGTACCTGTGTAGGAACATGGCGAAAAGATTGCTTAACCCGAGTTAGATTTTTTTTTAATTCACGGCCGCTTTCTTTACAAGAATCAATTGATCGAGTTTGGTTTACTGCGACTTCGTAGCGGAGAGGAAAGGAATAACGGTTAGGAAAACCATACAATTCTGAAAGCTTTAACGGATTGCTTTGGCACTTCCTGTCTCCCCGGGAACCTGTTTCTACCTCCTCCCATCCTCATCCCGCTCCTGTGCTAAAATAAACTAAACCAAAACCGAATTAAGAAACGCATCCAACTGCATTAGGTAGTCTAAGATCTAATTTGTTTTTCAAAAAATACTTACGTCTGGTCTGCTCAGAAATTGATATATTTACAGTGTATGTACACTGTAGAAGGTATCCCATTCTCGGCACTTTTTTGTACTTTTTTCTCCCTTATTGTTGAAATTAAAGGGTTGTTGTTTTACGACAGTGTGCTACTTTTTGTGAAATTAAAGATGGTGTGAACAGAATTTTCATTTCCCTTCTGGTTTTTAAGATAGAAGGTGGAATTCAAAAATATCATCTTTGAGGCACCCCTTCATATCTCAGGTATCCTTAAACTTATCGAAAAGAATTAAAACGTGTTCTTATAGAATTTTGGTTTGTATTCCAGTGGCATAATAGCTTTTTCTAGGATCTTCCGTTTTTTAGTTATAACGCAAACAAATTTTTTGTATGGAACACCTAGTATATTATTTTTTAAATTATTAAACATAATGTGGAATTTCCATAAATATATAATTACTTGCAATTATTTTCAAAAACAAGCTCAGAATTTAATATTTTCTAAAATTTTCTTTTGTATCACATTGGTAGGGCTAATTTATTTCAAACAAAAAGC
>NW_020439134.1:521398-530715 GCF_000699045.2 Agrilus planipennis
TTCGTTATCAAGCCAAGTTTTTGCTTCAACTGTATTTTTTCCCTTCAAAAAGCAATATTTTATCAACACGCGAAATTCCTTTTTATCCATTTTTTTCACAATCACAAAAGTTGCTTCACTAAAAATGCTATAATTCACAAACTAATGATCCGACAGCCGTCAAATTTATAGACGCGTCTTTTGAAGGATCGGACTAACTGAAAATCATATGGATTTAGTTCTAGTGCCGCTATCTAGGTGTCAGGCCGGGGACATTTCAATTGACCTATTACAGCCAAGCTTGCGACAGTGTCGACCTCAAATATGTTTTTAATCTATGGAGAGCAGGAAAACGCCTTTCATTCGAACAGCAAAAATTGTGATGACCAAACGAATAAACGAAACGAAATCTGGTATAAAGCCCCCCTACTCCATTCGTACTTTTTTAAAAAAAATCCACAACTTCCCATAGGTTATTTACTTGCTAATTTTGTCTTTTTAAAAGTTGCAAATACATGTCCCTGTCACTCAACAATGTGACTATCAAAATACGAGATTTCTCAGAAATATGAACAAAAACCAAATATAGCCCATATTTAATATTAAAGATACCTAGTAGCTAACTGTAGACGCATTTCGCCATAGGTACCTGAATTGCCGTTTGAATATCTTTAAATTGAACTTATTCCTAAAAACACCAAAAGCATAAATTTTATTGCATATCAGTAGTTTAGTGTATTTCAATTTCTGAGTTGAGCTGGGTAGTTGATCTACTTATACAATCTGGAGAAATAAAAATTAAAAAGGATAAAAAAACAAATTAATATTGTTGAAACTATCAAAAGAATAGAATAGAGTAGTCGTACTGGTGGAGGAGTTAAAATGGAGATAGGCAGAAAGGGTGATAGTGTTCGTATATATTACTAAGGAAAAAAATGAAAACTGAAAAACTTGAGGAAAGAATGAAAATTGTGAAAGAAAATGATGTAATGATAGTAAAGATCTTTAACATAAGGGTGGAAAGAGAAGGTGTTTGCTTAATAGGGGATGAGGGATGGTAAAAGGAATCAAGCAAAGACTCCGATAGAATGATGTAAAAAAATGGGTGGTAAAGATCTAGATCATGGCCCCCATCCCCGAAGGGGGTGGGGATGGGGGAGATCGGTGGAGGAGGTCTCCCCCACTACTGTACCATAAAAAGTTCGTGGCGGTCTCTCCTCCATAAAAAGTTATAGGGGTTCAAAGTTAATAATTATGAAAATTTTTATACATTTCTAGGCATGTAAATATTTATATTGTCNTATTTTCAAAAACAAGCTCAGAATTTAATATTTTCTAAAATTTTCTTTTGTATCCAATTGGTAGGGCTAATTTATTTCAAACAAAAAGCAAAATGTCACCCCCGTAAATTCAACATGTACACCCCTGCGATGCCTAGCGCCGAATGCTGTTTTGTCAATGATATTTACAAGGAATTTTTTGGCAGACTCGTTATTTGGTCCGATGAATTTTATTTTTCAAGTACGTGGCTATTTTCAATTTTCATAATACAAGTGTATTAGTGGTATCTACAAAATAAAATCTGTAAAGAGCAATACCAGTCTGTAGAGGAGCTTAATAACAATTCACTTAATTTTACTAAATCTGCAATGATGCTTTTAAACGCTATTAGAAGAATAACAAACTCTTTGCTTCTCTCTTACCTTTCCTTTTTTGTTTTTTCTAACTTAAGTTGTAAGGAAGATTATGTAGATAATTACTGTTTTGTTAATTTCACAAAAAAGTAGCACACTGTCGATAAAAAACCGCAATTTTCAATTTTTTATAATAAAGGAGATACCTTCCCCACAAAAGTGCCAAAAATGGAATACACTATACATTTTGTAAGAAATAAATAAGATACATAGGTATAATAGTCAACGAAAAAAATCACGTGCTCAATTCGAAGTCCAAACCACCTCTTACACTACCTGAACGTATTTTGGTCTCGTTTGGGATTTTATTAGTCAATCAGCTACTATTACGAAGCTTGTTTATTTTAAAAACTTGAAAAGCGCTTTAATAATTGTCACCACCCATACAAATACCTAATAAAGTTGGTATTTATTTTAGGAAGACCAATCAAATGAAAATCGAGTTCACCTTCGAAATGTTGATTATAATTTAGCTGGCAATTTTTCTTGTGAAGTTTCAACTGACGCCCCGGCTTTTTATACCAATATTGTTAGCAAAGAATTGAAAGTAGTAGGTATGAAAATTTTATTACTGAATAACTATCATTAAAATATTTTTTGTCATGTTACTGCGGAAAGCTCGTTACGTGCTATAAAATAGGGAAGATATGGCCTTTTTTCAGCCATTTTTCAATCGGGAGGCAACAAAATTAGTCACTGAGCGGATGCACTGAAGTTTATGGGCATGCGCAGAAATCAGTTATTCAATAGTCATATTTGTTACATTTTTTATGCACATGTCTAAAATTTGTTATGTTTACTTAAAATAACAAATTGTAGACATGACAACGCATGCGTTTAAATAATTTTCTTCATTGCGCATATGCAAAATCGTGGACATGCGCACAAAAAAATGTAACGAACACGAGTAATGACAAAGATTTCCTAACCTCTAAAACATTTACTCTTATTTCGCCAACTATTAATTTAATGATGAGCTTTTCACACAAACATAACAAAAAATAGTATACGTACCTTGGGAAGAAACAGAGTTATCTCAGACTGCACGTTTGCCACCCGAGCCGAAGGCAGTCTGAAAAAAACCCGTTTCTTCCCTCGATACGTAATGCAGCAATTCGTACTTTATACAAAATTCTAAATACGAAATACTTTTTCCGATTTCATGTCTTATATTTTCATTGTTTACTACAGAATTGTCTAAGAATAAAAGGCTTCCAGTGCTTGTGACCGACAAACCAAAATATGAAGAAGGAGACGTTTTAAATGCATCATGCAGCTCTTCTCCATCGAATCCAGCTGCATCAATTTATTTTATTTTAAACAACATTGTAGTAAGTTATATTTTTAACACTTGTTGGACATACTTGTGTAAAATATCAAAAAAAATATTTAAATTATATATTTATAACAATGTGCAACTGCAATTAGACTGATAAAATGTGATAATGCAAAGTAAAATTGGCAAAAGAAATTATGAACATGTATACATATACATATGTACTTGTTTATGATGCTAGAAAAAATAATCCTTTCGCTTTTTCAATTAAAAATTATAGCAAAACCTTAAAAAAAAACGTTTTGCGCTTATCAGAGCTCAGGAAATGTGCTCCAAACGCTGCTTCAGAACAGAATACAACGTCTTATACAGATTTTCTGAAAACTTTTCCAGAAGTTCTCTGTACCAACTAGCTATTAATGAATATAACGTTCCAGAACTAATTTACTATTGAAACGTATATTCAGAGGACGGAACTAACGTTTGAAGCAGACGTTTTTATTACTGGCACAAGCAGATGTTTTTTTTTTGTTTAGATTATTCTCGAGCAGGGGAAATCTTCAAAAGATACACCCTGAAGGGAGGTAAAATCGAATTTTTACCGACTAAAACCCCTCCTGGAGTGGGGAGATAAACCCTGAGGGTTACTCATCCCCGGGAAGAGAATGGAAGGTTGGAATTGGGAGAGGGTTGAGAAGGGAAAATGGTTAAGTGTGGGGCGGGTGTTGGGGGATGGGGGGATAGAACCGTGGGAATAGGTGGTCCACCTCTGAAGTGATGGGTAGACACTCGCGCTAAAAGCGAAAGTCTGTATATATAAATCGATCATTAATTTAATTCGTGGATTACCCACTGGAGCTCCATAATCCTTAGAAAAAATTTCAAAAAAAAATAAGACGTATTATTGTGTAATTATGTATCAAATGTTGCCTAAGTCTACTAAATATTCGAAATAGGTACTTACTTACCACAAATGTATCTGGGTGTTGTTATTGTGAGTTTTAAGGATAATACAAAATGTTCTTTTTGTAGATATGTGGTCCTTGTAACACGACCATTTACAAAAAAGAAGGACTTTGGCTGGCTCGTTCAAATTTACTATTGCCCCTTTTTCCTTCACATTTTAATACGGATAACTTGATTCTACGATGTGTTACTCATGTTACTGACCGTTATCAGCAAGAGATAGAAATTCAGATTTACAATAGACCGTATCCAATTCCACAAAGAGGTACGTTTATTTATGACCTTTACTGTAAATTTATTAATATAATTGAATTGTTTTTTCTTTTTCAGTTATTTCCTCTGGCGCAATTTTAACCAACGGTAAACTTTTATTATCATGCCTAACTTTAAGTATATTTGTTTGCTTTTATAAATAGGTAATACTAAATAGTCAATAATATTGTATTTTTTACATATACACATTTTTTTAAATATAAACTCAGATGCTGAATTCGGACGTTACCGGATATCAAATAAATTAGCAGTAGCCGAAATCCTTCACTACTCTAAAATATTAACCACAACGTTATGAGCATGGAAAAGCATTTTTTCACAATCTTGTTTTAATATTCTAATACTTGTTAGTTAGCCCCACCACAGGCAAAACTCTTTCTCCATTTAATTATATGTATGTATAATTAGAACAGAGATTTAGGTGGGGGGGGGGGTTAGCGTCTTAGCCAGAGCTCACGCATTGGAATTCTGAATTCGACCAAACTACAGTAATTCAACTTCACTTAATGCAAAACACTTTATACAATGCAAAATTATGTAATGTTTTCATTTATTGTTGCAAAATATCAATTATGTTGTTCACATTGAGAGCTTTTGCGACTTTTCTCTCGGTTTTCATCCAATGGACTTCATCATTCTATTCACATTTATGCAAACATATATTCAGTTATTACAAGGGCTGTTGTGTAGTTACTTTTAATAATGTTATTCAGGCGTTGATTCCACCCCTTTGCGGCATTGTTAGTACGATGCTGTTATCCATAGTTATTCCACATGGCAAGCAATATGGTTTGATTCTCCATCTACTCTTCTACGAAATAATAAAAAGAATTCTTGTAACTTTGGTGAAGATGGAGCAGTTTCCATTATAATTAACGAGGCTTCTTCTACAAATTGAATAGGAACGTATGCTATTACTGCACACGTTCTTAAATGCAGCATCCTTATGTCTTCGTTGTTTTTATAGTATAAGGGTGAGGACCACTCATTGTATTTTTCTCTACGGACACTGTCTAAAATAATAATTGCATCCGCTTATCTGCACATTAGGAAAGAAACACTTCAGTGAAGATATCGGAGCCTGTTCAAAGTCCATTTTTATTGTTTTCAGTTCAAAATAATTGTTTAGTTATAAGAGTAATCCTAATTGTTGTGAATTATCGTAGATAAAATAAGTATAAAGGTTTAGGCACACGTTGACGGACCGTGTGCGACACGAGTTTCTCGATCTGTACACGTGCCAGAAGTCACACTGTAACGAGCTACGTACAACTCCCGCTGCAGTTTACTCTTAATTCTTGTAACATGTGCTTTGGTAAGTCCAAAAGTCCGAATATGTTTTCGAATTTCACGAATACAGATTTTCAATAAAAAATAATAATAACTGATAGAATGGTATATAAAAAATGGGATAAGTATACTTCCATGTGGGACTGGATATAAACGCGGGCACATGCAGGTGTTAAAATGAAGAATACATGTTTGTAGAGATAAGTGATTCAGTAATAGATTACGCTATGATAAATTAAAGAAAGGAAAGAGGAAGTGTTTGGCTGGGAAAGGAAGTAATAGAAGAGTTTAGAAAAGAGTGGATGTATTGAATAAACGACGAAGGGTTATCTGCGGCATATATCTAATACTCCTATATTACTAGTAGGGGTCTAGAAAAAGATGACGACCTAACGGTGCAGACATATATACATCTGTCTCTCTCATAACTACTTCGAGTATTACGCGCATGCTCGACAATTGAAGATGCTTATAAACGCGCATCATTTACCCCACTAGGCTCGTGACGATTGCGCACAACGGGTCGAGTAATCTGAAGAGACAGAAGTAGTCGTTTGTTTTCTCACTTACTCCGTGACACTTCTGCTTACGGGAACTAGCAATATAGAATACAATGGTAAATTAATATATAAGTATAGGAAAAATAATAAAAGCACAATTAAGTGATAATGGAATGGATCAAATACTTTAAAAAGGTATTAGTGGAAGGGGGTGAAGACGAAGATTATAGGAGAGTTTGAGATGCTAGTAGAAAGTGGAGGGGTTGAAAAGGAAGGAAGTTATAAAAGAAATAAAGGCGCTAAAAATCAAAAAAAGTGGTAGGACCAGATGAAGTTCCTAGGGAGGCTTGGAGTTATGCAATAGATATAGTGTTGCAGAAATTTTTCAAAATATTCATGGAAGCATAAGAGGGACATGGGAAAGTGTCAAAAACTACACAGATATTCTTATCATGAAAACTATATAAAATATACACGAAAAACGCAATTTGGTTTCAAAAAAGGAAGGTGGGAGATTGACGCGATTTATATGATGCAAATACTGTTGGAAGAAAAATAATGAATAGTCAAAGGTTATAGAACGAAAAAAATAAAATAGTATGGAAGGGATAGAGATAGAAAAAGTGAGAAATTATTCATATCTAGGATATATGCTGAATGATAATAACAAAGAGATGAGTCGCATATTACCAGTGAAATGATTTGTGATAAGTAATAGAAAAGTTTTTGTGGAGGGACTGGCAAAAAAATTTGGTGCCAAGATATTTCAAAGAAGGGAGGTAAATAAACGTGCTAACAAAATTTATGATAGGGAATGAGCGTACGTATTGTAAATACTGGAAAAAGGACGAACGGTATAGGGTATGTGACAGAAAAGTAGAATGTCTAAAACATGTGTTAGGAAAATGTGAGGATAGTAAAATTTAGGAAGAATGCTATGAATTGATAAATAAGATATTATTTTTGCATGTTAAACAATATATTATGCAGGCACAGAGTATAAACATAGAATAAGTTTAAAAATTTGTAATCGGGGTAATCAGGGACGCAACAAGGGGGGGTCCACGGGTACTGAGCACCCACTCGATTGGGTTGGGTACCGACTCAATTCCAGTCGATTCAGGTAATAACCCAACTTAAAAGTTCGGTTCAAATAGTGCAAGCTCGTAAATGAACAGCCGAACTCGGTCTACACACCCGCAGTATATAAATAATTATAGTATTATGATGGGAGCACCCAGTCAAACTGTNCCCATAACTTTTTATGGGGGTGAGACCGCCGCAAATTTTTTATGGGGTTTTACTTAGGTGACCACCCTCTTTCGATCCCCCCAACCCTCTTTCGATCCCCCCAACCCTCTTTCGATCTCCCCTACTCCCAGCCCCATCTAACCCCCATAACTTTTTATGGGGGTGAGACCGCCACGAAATTTTTATGGTACAGTGGTGGGGGAGACCTCCACTTTCGAACCCTCCCACCGACCCCCACCTCCGAAGGGCCTTCATCTAGACATTTACTAAATGGGTTAATAACACCTATCGTTACAAGCATCCTCCAGTTTATGAGAATATATGCCATAGATCAATAGCTTACGGCACTTTCCGTCCTCTCCCACCACGGTACGCCGCTTCCTATGGCCCATACCTTTAATCTATGGCCCCTATTAATTTATAAACATTTTAATACCTTTAGCAGACGTTTAGCAGAAGTACACATTTTCCCGCTGTATTTTTGTTATTTACATGGACTAGGTAAATTTGTTTCGCCGTTTTCCTCACTTTTCTATATTCTGCATCAGTACTCAAGCCCTAATATGTTATTTTTTTTCTTCTTTTTTCCTCTGTGGGTGCTAATGTTTGAAATATTTAGTGATGCCATGAATTTGTTTTGATCAGCTTAGATTAGCTGAGATTTTGATAATACTTTTATACCAACTGATACCATTTTTTATGCATTTACATAGAAGATTATTAAAGTTATGTTGTTTCTTGCTCTCCTATATGGCTTCTGTTACGCTCTATGTTTACGCTCTTACGAGTTGTCTATGCTTATAATCATCCACGTTTACCAATGGACATGCCTTAGCGGTCAGAATTGTGGTACAACAAAAGAAAGAGATGGAACGAAGTTTCAGACAATATCCATCTCTCTCATGATAATGCGTAAGCGTGTCATGAAAGAGATAGCACTAGTCCGAAACCATACGCCATCTCCCTCACATTTCGAGCCAAGAAATTATTAGAACGACATATGGCTAAAGCACGTCCATTAATATATGTCTATGCTTATGATGATATTGTTGTGATGATATTGGCCTATTATCTATGATATTGGCTTGCGACTGCTTGCGATGCTTTTACGCTTTTCTTAGAGGCTATCAGAGGCTATATACTCACCAAAACTCATTATCAGTCACTATACCTATTCATTGTCTGTGACTCTTACGCATTCAGTTTTCAACCAATTTTTAACTTTATGTTACATTTCGTGAGAGTCAACATCATGTCAAGATGAAGTCGAATTAATGATATAAAACCCATATCTTTCTGTTTATTTTGATATGTTTGTGATGTATATATTTTAAGATTATTTCGAGTTCAACTGTCCTAAAATAGATGAAACTTATCAACTAAATTAATTTTAATAAGTGGTAATATAGCAAATAATATTTGCATTAACAGTCAAGGTCTATTCATCTTCATTGTAATCACTTTCTTAATATCCAAAACGTAAAAAAAAATGGCTAAAGCTCTTTTCAGCAAGGAAATGAGAAGTTATTTTATGAGGTAAGTTTTAACAAATGTAACGATATTTTAAAACATGAATAAATTGAAATAAATTTTCAAATTTTAAGCACCCACTTTTGGGGTCCTCTTGCAAATTGGGGTATCCCTATTGCGACTATTGCTGACACACAAAAAGACCCTGAAATTATAAGTGGCCCAATGACAACAGGTAAATTGTGTGTACTATTTAAAACAATTGAAATAGTAATTAAGATTTTCAGCTCTGGCTTTGTACTCTGCAATGTTCATGAGGTTTGCGATCAAAGTTCAACCTCGAAATATGCTCCTATTTTCTTGCCATTTTACAAATGAAGTAGCACAACTAGTACAATTGGGACGATTTATTAATTACCATTATATTAGTAAAAAGTAGTTTTATTTTAATGCCAAACTTAATTTTGCTCAAAATAGTTCATGTAATGTAAACAAATGAATTATACGTATAATTTATTGTTGTATTTTAGCAGTTGAAAAAATAAATCACTATTTAAAATGCCTATTTTAAAGAAATAATCAAGTGGACATTAAAAATTACGTAATAAACTATAAATT
>NW_020439134.1:530981-533862 GCF_000699045.2 Agrilus planipennis
AATTAGAACTATGTAAATTTTTAATGAACTCTTAGTAAATTGAATGTAGCTTTTTTGTAATTATGATTTTAATATAGTTTTTACAGTGACATTAATTAAGATATTAAATCTAATCCTTTCCAATAAGGTATAAATTTAGACTTGCTGCTCATTCTACCTTTCACAATAATTAATAGTTCGAATACTACACATATGTATTTATTGTAATTCGTTAAGCGCCAAATTTAATGTTACCGCTAAATTTATATAAAAAATAAAGCACTTAAGTATCAGTATATTATTTTAAAAAGCATATGCTTTTAATTAAACAGAAAGTATCTAAATGCCATACAAACTATTATACCTACTGACTAGTCTTTAAAGTAAATCACGGTTGCCTCAACAACAAAACAAAGAAATATCAGTTTGTGTAAATTATTGGCCGTTTAAAGTTGAGAAAGATTAAATTCTAAAACTGAAATTAATAAGACGTTTGGGACTGATCGATTAGAAGCTATGGTAGATCTATGTAAGTAAGCCATTTATATTTTTCTTAAAAAAATAACGTTAGTGTCATGATCGTAATATGCTTCCGCATAAACTTTTCCCATTATGACATTACAAATAAATCACATGTTCAATTAGTAAAACTGCAAAAAAAGTAGAAAAATATAAATACATATTTCTAAAGTTGCGTTTAGTTTTGTAATATGTATAATGTTACGGGTTTCGTACCAAAAAAGGTATGCTATCAACTTGTAATAATGATGCAAAATATACGATAACAATACCATCCTTTCAACATATCTGAAAAATCTAAAACAATTCACGCATAAAGAAGTTCACAAATACTACTTTTTGACCCTATTTATTTCTCAGTATTATGAGATGAAATAAAATGTTTAATGCAATAATGCAATAAATTAAAGAAAATTATAATTTGACAACAAATATTTTTGATGAAGTAGGAAACATTACCGCTGTTTTATATTTTTATATGTATTCTTTTTCTTTTAAAGTTCCGGAGAATAAATTAACAGCATAAAATTTTATATATACACAATTTTTATTAAATAAAATATCAAATAAACAGTACACTTCCAAAATAGACGAGCTACATACCCTTTTCCCACAGAGTGTATCAGGAAGAACAACATATTTTTGCAAGACAGTATACTGACCAATCTGAGAAAAAGGTTCAGATAAATTTATCCGGAAACGCTTTAGAATTTAAAATTCGGACAAAAAATACTTTTATAACACCACAAAATACGTTTTTACTCAATTCTACGTAACTTGCTAAAATATTGTAGTAAATTAGCACAAATTAGTTGGTAAAACAAAAATAATAGGAGCTTACTTGAATACCTGCAACGGGGGCGGCGCCACTAAGTGTGCGAGGGTAATTTTTTTGAAAAAAAGTGCATGAAATTGATGAAAAGCTATGATATTCTGAAAATACAATAAAAACTCGTACGTGTACTATACAGTAAGCTGACCATTACTATTGCGTTAATTTAAATAAATATTTATTGTACATTCAGATTATCATATTAATTTTTCATCAATTTAAAGCATACTTTTTTTAAGAGACTACCCTCACAAACCCAGTTGCAGATATTTGAAAAACTCATAGTCAGCTAAATGATGCATATCTACTATAATATGTAACCTCTTAAAGTTGTGTAAAACGGTTTTTTGAAGTACAAAATTTTTTTTGTCTAATATTTAAAACGTTGCATCTCTGAAACGAAGCATTTATCTGAACTTTTTACTCAAAACAATCAGTACTAACATCTCCCAAAACATACGCTATTCTTCCTGAGACACCCAGTATACATATGTACCCGTTAAACTTTTTTGAAGGCACATAAATACGTTCACAATACACACCTTAACTGTTAAGTAAATTACTGTATTAATTCAAAAAAGTACAAAAATCACAAAAGAAATAAAATACCTACGATATAATTGCAACGAGGCCTTCAAGTCTTACAACATAGTTTGTACCTTGACGTATTTATATTGTCATTACCTGAATAAAATTTATAGTGCAATAACGTTAATTACTAAAAACAATTTTAAAGAGATTTGATAATGACAAAGACATTTATATAAAAAAATCCTTCAATATTTTATTCATTTGCAAAGATATCTGTACATTTTCAAAATCATTAATTGTAAGATTTTATTAAAAAAATGATAAATATATGAAAAATGGTTTCCAGTAGTACTCACAATAGAGTCCCACACCCTATTATGTCAACCTTTTTAACCGTAAGCAATTTACGGTCAAATGTGCGTTTTAGAAAACTTGTTGCTTGTTTAATTTACAATTTAAAATAAAAATAAAAGTCATATTAAGGCACAAAAATGTACACTTGTCTAAAAAACGAAAACTACAAATTACTCTTAACAATTATTTGATTCTTTAGGACGGATTATTAGTAATAATTTCACAATGACAAGTCTCCAACATACAACTTTCTACAAAATTGAATATCATTCTTATATAAATAAAAAAAGATACAATGGACGGAAACAATACTGTTCAAACATATAAAGCATGCATACTTATGAAATAGTACAGTTCAGTATAAATAAAAATTATACAAGTAGAACAAATATTGCTTGAGATTCATTATTTTACACGCTTATTAAAATAAACTTAATTATTTTTTGTCATTAAAACTTTTCATTATAGTTAGTTTGAAAACTTTGGCCTATTAAGACTTCAAAAACAAAAACTTTAAGACGTCGTCACTCAAATTCGCGTAATATCAGAAGTAATACTGAAAATATTACCAAAAATAAATTACAGTGAATGCCATTTGTTCCAGCAAGCCGACATTTGAACATATTAAATCGGGTCTCATTATTGTCTACTAAATTAAGGAACTCG
>NW_020439134.1:534171-551348 GCF_000699045.2 Agrilus planipennis
TCCCGAACTGAATTTTTCTTTTATAATATTAAATAATATAGTAAAAATAACTAGCCAATATACTATTTTTCACTATAGTTATGGTAGTAACATTTTTTTGATATTAAATTAGAACTATGTAAATTTTTAATGAACTCTTAGTAAATTGAATGTAGCTTTTTTGTAATTATGATTTTAATATAGTTTTTACAGTGACATTAATTAAGATATTAAATCTAATCCTTTCCAATAAGGTATAAATTTAGACTTGCTGCTCATTCTACCTTTCACAATAATTAATAGTTCGAATACTACACATATGTATTTATTGTAATTCGTTAAGCGCCAAATTTAATGTTACCGCTAAATTTATATAAAAAATAAAGCACTTAAGTATCAGTATATTATTTTAAAAAGCATATGCTTTTAATTAAACAGAAAGTATCTAAATGCCATACAAACTATTATACCTACTGACTAGTCTTTAAAGTAAATCACGGTTGCCTCAACAACAAAACAAAGAAATATCAGTTTGTGTAAATTATTGGCCGTTTAAAGTTGAGAAAGATTAAATTCTAAAACTGAAATTAATAAGACGTTTGGGACTGATCGATTAGAAGCTATGGTAGATCTATGTAAGTAAGCCATTTATATTTTTCTTAAAAAAATAACGTTAGTGTCATGATCGTAATATGCTTCCGCATAAACTTTTCCCATTATGACATTACAAATAAATCACATGTTCAATTAGTAAAACTGCAAAAAAAGTAGAAAAATATAAATACATTACTTGAACTCAAGTTTCGCTTTGAGACTATCCCAACCGAAAAATGGAGCAGCGTACTTTATTTTCCACATGGGAACTTTACCATGACAGTCGTAATATGGGGTAGTCCAATGACCATGTTCTAATTTTGCTCCCCTATAAAAGTTAGGAAAATGCTCGTATTTTCGTAGAGTTTCTCCTGTTTCATTAAATCGAATTTTGATTTTCATGTAATATTTTTCAAGACTGTCAAAGTTAGTCGACCACCGCTGTTTTAAGAACTGATACCAAGGTTTGTTGGAATAGATTTCATCTGTTAAAAGAATCATGTAACAAAAAGGTAAACATTTAATGAAGCTTTAACATAATTATATTAGATATATAACATCCAAAATTATGTTTTTACCTACCGCTCTTATTCAATCTTGCCACGTCTTCTACGAAAAACTTTCTAGTATTCAATTGCGTTTTGTAAGCATATGGGGCAAAGTATGTCCTATTTGTAAACTTATTTCTTTCCCAATAAGTTCCCGCTGACCATATTCTGCTATTTCCCAAAACAATAGACAATGTTTCAGCAATCATTTGATCTTCAGTCAAAGGTTTATCTGCTACCCTTTTTCCAGAGAACATCTCTTTTGGATCTGATACCTGCACATAATTTTCATGTATTTTTTTATTTTCTTTCAAAAAAAATTTAACCTTATAATTTCTGTTATTTTCAGTTTTTAACTTTTAATTTCATTCGCTGTTTAACGCTGTTATCTGTTATTATATTATGATACTTATTTATATTAGGTTTTGTTTGAATTACTAGAAATTCTTTTTTAGTTTTTGGTAAAGAACTTCGATAAATAAAAACATTTAACATTATCATTTGATGTTTGTGAATGCATAACTGTAAAAAGGTTGAATTACAAGTCCAACTAAAACTGATTAAGGCCCACACTGCTGAAATGTTAGTTGTTAGTTGAAAATGGAAATAAAAACACTCATAGAAAATTGTGTTGTCTGCTATAAAAAACCGTTTGCAATTTAACCCTTCTAAATAAATTTGTTTCAATTTTTCAAAAATGTACCTGTAAGAATGCACTTATGAAATTAGCAAGTCGCAAAGCCATTTTAGCCTCATTTTGGAAGTACTCTTCAGCACCATAATCAAAACCGCCACTAAGTACCAAATCCTGAGGCTTGTACTGTTTGCAATTGTCCTTATTCATATTAAGAATATAATCGAGTACACGATGGATATTCATTTTGGGTGGTTTAAGGGCATCTGGTCCACTACTGGAATTTTTATATTCGTGATATTTTTCTAAATAAAAATCCCGAATATACTGAGGAGCCTTTTCCCATTGAACTGGCAATCTTTGAACATCTAAAATATAAATAGAAAAATGCAAATACAAATTAAAAGACTTTTGTTTATAGATTCTTACAGCCTATTTTCAAGCAATTAAAACTATTGTAATATTCTTCAGCAGTAGCCCTTTCCACTAATTCACCCAGATAAGGTTTTCGTACTTGGAAAGGTAAGCGAAAACCAGGTTTACAACGACACTGATAGCCACCTCTTCTAAAACCCCAACCATGAATGGGTTCACACTAAAATACGAATTCTTATTAAGAGGAAAAAATAACTACAGGATAAAAAAATACTTCGGTTGTTTCTTTTTTACATCTAGCCGTATTCATAAACTTATTTGGTCCATTGTTACCCATTCCTTTAGGACATTGATTGATATCTATTCGATCGTAATCCATTTCTACGACTGATACAGCAGTGTAACTGAAATCATATCAAAAATCAATAAAATCTAGAAGCATAATGAATCAAGATAAATACTAACGTAGGATATTCAATATGTCTAAAGCCAGTATGTCTTGGATATATATCAGCTATAGGAACAACCGCTGCAACCAGCCAACGGTTGGATCTTTCACAATCAAAATAGGGCCGAGTCCATTTAACTGGCCCAGGAATTTCATCAGCTCCTGGAGGTCCATGGAATGTAAACGTTTCGTTTGTGTTATTAGCATAACGAATTTCAACTTGATAAGTTGTTTTAGTGTCATGTCGCCCTATCACATAATCTGGAAGCCAATGTTTGTACCATTCATTTATCCTATAATAGTCCGAAGTATAATCTTTGCTTGTATTAAGTTCTATAGCTCCTAAATCTTGCACGGTGAATGTATTCCATGTTGAAATTCTTTCTGAAATTGTTACAAACATAAGATCAAATTATAACTATATATTTTTGATAAATACCTAAATGAATGGGATCATTGAAATCATCTGCCCTAAAAGTTCGTGGTGCAAATCGAGGAAACGTTTTATTAAAGAAACCCCTATAAGATGATGAATAAGACATATTTGGAGCAAAATAAATGGCACTAGCATTTATACTAGGGTTAGTAGAAACATCAGCAACTGTAGACAAGAAATAATACATCATTCCTGGATCATATGTATCATTAATTGCTGGCCTAATGAAACGACTCTGTAGAATATAGCTCCAGAAAAATGCCCTACTAAGAGCCATATTATGTAAATGAAGTAACGAAGTCCTATTTGGAAAGACAGGGTTGATGTTGACATCTTTAATGTCAGGCAAATGGGAAACTGAATCTTCCGGTAGGTATAAATCACCTACGTGTTGAATAAGACAATTATCTTTGTTAACTTTATCCATTTGAAGACGAACTTCGTCGAAGACATCTCGCGGTTGCCACTCATATTGTCCGTACACGCCCAATGCTAGTAAACAAATAGCACAAGCCACTATGAACATCATCGTATTCTGTTTTTCGATAACCATTTTATAATTAATTCAATTTAAACACAAATCAAGCACATTGTTCACTTATTTTAGTTATTAGGGTTAAATGTATGAGTATTCTAACCTCCCACTAAGCTCTTATTCGGGCTTTGGGCTGTGTTTCCCAAATAGGTAGGTAGTTTTTAGTTACTTTTACAAGGCATGTACAAAACACAAGACATCACAAGATTTAATTCGTTTAATTTGACAGGTCATCTATGATAAACATCAACAGGTGGGAGTGGCTAGACCAGTACTAGTATGACCACACTAATATGACATCATGGCTTTCTTTAGGTGTGTCCGGTCCGTTATCAGATATTTTGTTTAATTTAAGTTTTCTAAATAGGAGACTAGTATATATTATTAAATAATAAATCAAGAATTTATTATTTATTATTCAACCGTATTAATATTTATTTATTGTTAGTTACAAGCATACTACCCTCATACCCACGTGTCAGAGTCGTAGCCAGTAAAGAAAGCAGGGCAGGCTTAGCCTACTTTGCCAAACTAAACAGTAAATCATTGTGATAAATAATCACCATTCAAAAAATATCCAAGCAATTCCAACGTAGGTACACAAAATTGTAAACAGCGCCCGCTCTAGACATAGACAAGTCTCTAAAGACGGGCAACCCGGGCATTTGTTCGGGGCGCCAATATATGGGGCAGCACAAAAATATTGAGCATTTATACCGAATAAATTTCACATCGATTTTTTGTTCGCTAAAAATTTACAGCACGTAGGTAGTTGTTTATATTATTTATGTCTAAGAGTTAAAAATATTAACAATAATTCCTAATTTAATTTTTATTGAAAGGGTGNAAAGCGCACGTTGCATTCGGCTAAGGCCAATTGGAGTAGGTACTACACCGAAAACTCAAAATTTTATTCAAAATTTTCGAGTTGCTCGTTTTATTTTATTTACCTTTAAAGCAATAATATAAAACGTATTAGATTCATTATTTTGTACAGTTTAATAATTGTTAAGTATATGTCTCTTTAAGTTTAAAGTTTTTTGCAAATATGTTGGTTGTATTTTATTAATAAGATAGATACATATAGTGACGAATGTATTAGAATCAGAGGTCACTGTCGAAATATTAAAGCGATAAGCGAACTACCTATTTAGTCAGGTAACAGTTTTTGTACACAAAAAAACATACTTGTAGCCAAAATCAAAAGGTAATATAATTCTTTTGTTAAATGCTTCCACTTAACCCTTTGTTTTATTACTTCTTTGGGCACTGTGATCTTAACCATATTGTACCACACACATCTTACTGTCTCTTTTAGTATTTTTTTGTAAATATTTTAGTCTGCAATTTATTTTGAGGCATTAAGGGATTTTTGGGTGTGAATTCTCCCACCCACAGTGAAACTAGCCGAACCGAACCTGAACGTCGGTGAAATCCGCTTTGCGAGGTCCCTTTTATTACTCGGTTAGGAAAGACATTTAAAATAGTAAGCAGAACTAAACGAGCATGAGAATCCCATATATTTTTTTAAACAAGTTTTTGGCCTGTATGAATCCTTTAGCTAGGGAAATCCCTAACTACTAGTATTGCTAAAGACCATTGGATAAATATTACTTATTTTTTTTTGCGAGAACCTTTAATAAGACAGGAGGCCGACATTAATACGCCTCTAGCCGCTAGAATTAGTAATCATGAACACTACCTAAAGTTTTCATGATGCAGTTGTTAGCATTATTAAACACAAAAAATATAATAAAATAAAACACTTATTATTACATTGCTTAGGAATTTTCAACATCACTATAGAATATAGAATAAAGTTTGTCCAATTTTGCCAAACATCTTGTGCACATCTAGGCTTACAATTAAAATTAGTTATATTTTTCAACACTATTTTCTTCAGTATACATTCTTATTCTTGATAATGACAGGCTACTTCGAAACAATTGTCGAGTATCGTCAATAAATTTGTGGAAACATTACCACTATTTTATTATTTTTTTGTGTTCATGAACACATTTAGGTACCCACGAAACACAAACCTACCTGTACCTATCCATATAGGTAAATGCTACTTTCAGTCGAGGACATATCACGCAAACGCATTAGGGCATAAACAGTCGAGGGTTCGGAAGCTCAATAATTATTTTAGTAGAACAGTAACCCCCTTCCTTTGATGGTATAGAGTGGGGAACATAAATAGGTTTCATTCCATAAAAATTGTGCACATTGTAAAACATGAAAGTTCCCGCCAACGACAAAGTTTGTCGGACAAACAGGTTTTCCGAGGCATTGTGGTTTTTAAATATTGCACTTCGTCGACTATCCTAATAATAATACACATACACATCTTAATAAAATTTGATAGGTGATTTCAGTTTTGCATATACATATGTATTGTTATTTTAACGGCCTGGACGGAACGTATAAAATAATCAGAGAAGGAAATACAACAGTTTATAATTTTTACAATTTTAAGATTTTTTATCCTTTAAAACTAGGCTAAACTTGAGAAACTGGTATTTTTACATGAACGAATATACCTATGTACCTACATATATGCTACCTGACACTTGTTGAATTCGAGATCCATGAGGTGACGGTAAACAAAGCACCAGGTGTTGAAAGAAATGGTGCTTCCTTTTAACAGAATCTTAACGGACAAAACTACCCCTTTTCCCTCTCGTTGGTCACGACGACACCGGTAGTACAACGCATACTTAATAATACAATCTCACTTTTTCATTATACTCTTTTCTTAATGTCTCAGTTGATTGATTGTCGTGACCACGGTCTAACTATACGGATTGAACATTTTCAGGCAACAGCTGCTTTTAACTCGGAGCATTTTTGCAAATAATAGGCATCCCGTGTAATGCTTTATTTACACATATTTTGGAGTAGCTAAATCAAAAAAGTTAAGAACTGATCAAACTACGTAAAGTAAAAATATTCGACTACTGTTAAAAATAGGTATTAATTGGTACCTTGAAAACAATCAATTTTCAATGTTCTGATATGTATAATTTGCATGTATTGTATTGTATTGTTCTGAATTAACGATATCCTAACGTTTCGCGCTTCTGTTGGACTTCTTCAGGGCTAATTGTGTAATTACTTAAGTCGAGTACACTATACCTTGTTTTATGTACCTATTATTAATGACTACAATTAATCTTAAAAACGGCTAGTAAAATTAAAGAAAATTATATAAAAATCAGCAAAAAGGACAATTATTCAAACTAAATACACTTTAAAACAAGTTCAAGTTGATTTGTTATATTAATTAATAGGTATCTACATGTAGGTAATNAAGTTCACAAATACTACTTTTTGACCCTATTTATTTCTCAGTATTATGAGATGAAATAAAATGTTTAATGCAATAATGCAATAAATTAAAGAAAATTATATAAAAATCAGCAAAAAGGACAATTATTCAAACTAAATACACTTTAAAACAAGTTCAAGTTGATTTGTTATATTAATTAATAGGTATCTACATGTAGGTAATTGTTTTCTTTTTTGCCTACATTCGCTGTATAGGCAGTCGTATTTTTATTATTATAGGTACCACACATGAGAATTCAGCTTGTGTGTGCATTCTATTTTCTCACACGTCTCCCAGACGTTAAAGAACGCTCTGTTATGAATTGTGCATAATCACATTCGTGTATGTGTAAACATAAGTGTGTATAGGTTGTGCAAAATAAAATAGACAGGTTTACATTCGATTTTAGCAAAAACGCGCATGACCGTTGACGGCGAACAACCTGAATGCAAGTGACGGCGGACCGCCCTAGACGGGTTGCACAGCAACGGATTTCTCGGGCGCAAAGCGCACGTTGCATTCGGCTAAGGCCAATTGGAGTAGGTACTACACCGAAAACTCAAAATTTTATTCAAAATTTTCGAGTTGCTCGTTTTATTTTATTTACCTTTAAAGCAATAATATAAAACGTATTAGATTCATTATTTTGTACAGTTTAATAATTGTTAAGTATATGTCTCTTTAAGTTTAAAGTTTTTTGCAAATATGTTGGTTGTATTTGTTAATGAAGTGCATTAGTGCGTGTTACAAAGGATTATATTGTTTTAATTAATTGGTATGTATTTTATGTATTCAAATTTATACATTTTTTGTTTAAATATTATCAAGTGTTTGCAAATTTTTTTTGTTCACTTCATAAAACCGGCAATGCTTTTTTTAAATGAATGTGTCTATAATTCTCCGTGAATGAGAATTTAAAATACTAATGAGTCCTTGTAATTTTAACGCACAACAGTGCTTTCTCAGTGTTATGTGTTTTCGATTATTTATTTTTTTCTTAATGTACACTGGAATGCCGCTTTTGCCGCAATTTCATCGTCATTTGGAATTTCATTTTCCGGTTGTAGAATATGCACTGGGTTCGAGGCTAAAATCCCTGCGCGTCATCTTGTGAACCCCGCAGTTTCTCAGTCCATGGGCGTTACGTTGCCTTCACTCGCGTAAATTGCGGCGGCCATTTTTAGAATCATTAAAAGTAAATTATCATTGAATAGGCAAAGTGCAAAATATTGGCAATTTTTATCATTAACTGACGAAATTACTTATCCAAAAGTATTTTAACCAGGTATGTCCCTCTAAATTTTATCTTACCTCTGGTCCAAAATTCGTAAACCAGCAGCTATATATAAGTAACGCCGGATTTCTTTTTGAGATAATTACCTATTTACATCGTTGTTCAACTATGCCTTTTCACAGCCGCTTATTACGATTTGTTGGTTTTCGAATTGCTCGTCGCAAAAATAAATAAAAATTAATTCTTGAGGCTGTACCGGTAACACTGAGTTCGTTTACCTACCGGCGCAGCGGTGGACAATGTTGGCGGGAAAATCGAAAAGTTGCCGTCATAACATACTTTTCCTTAATTTAACGTCTCTGCTATTCATAGGTAATTATTAAAGTTAAATGAAAATTTGGATATAAATTAGTAACAACAGATTTGACAATCATCACAATGGGGACAATCATGCCTTGGATTATTACTTTTATGATCACCAATTAATTTCATCTTAGTAATTAAGAGCATTTACATAGAACTCTTATTTGTGCATAATGAATTTTTGACGAGTTATCCGTCATAGTGCAGTTGAAGTTACTGCAGTTTATTAAGAGTAAGTGTAGAGTAGCTTTAATATTAATATAATATATGCCTAGGTAGTTACTCATTAGAAATTGTTTTACATTAAATGATGGTAACATAAATGTTTGAAGATTGAAAAGAGGAAACTGAATTTGTATAGTCTAACCTCACATAGTAATACCTAACTGTTGGTATGCAATAGTAACTTTTAATTTTAAAAAAGCGTTTTAAAAAGAAAGGGATGTATAGGTATATCTTAAGTTTTAGATAAAAATTTTTGTCAATTTTATTTTTATATTAGCTATGGCAGAAGGGAATGGTGAATTGGCAGGAGAAGAGTCGATGAAAGTCGAAGATAATCAGCAGAGGACGGAAGATTATCAGAAATTACTTGAATATGGCCTAGACGAAAAAGTGGCGGCAAAACTTGACGACATCTACAAGACTGGTAAATTGGCCCACGTCGATCTGGATGAGCGGGCTCTTGACGCATTAAAAGAATTTCCAGTTGATGGTGCACTTAATGTACTGGGACAGTTTCTTGAATCAAATCTGGAACATGTTTCGAATAAGTCAGCTTACTTATGTGGCGTAATGAAAACATATCGTCAAAAAAGTCGAGCTGGATCAAGTCAAGGTCCACCTACACCTGCCGCGGCTCCAGTCAAGGGGCCCGATGAAGACAAAATAAAAGCAATACTTGAGAGAACAGGATACACATTAGATGTTACAACAGGTAGTTTTTGTAAGAAAAATTACAGATCAAAAGGTATTTTTATGTGCTTCTTGTAAACATTTTCTCATTAATTAAAAGTCCAAAAACCATTGAATGGTGGATATTGATCCAATACATATCATTGTTCAACATTTAAATGATTTTCAGTCGAAACATTTGGATCATTTCAATAGCTACTTTAATGTAGTGTTCTTAGAAATACCTAAAGATTATTGAATATTTATGCATCTTCATTACAATCAGTGCTTAAATTCAATTAAAAATCGTCTTCCTTAATTTAAAAGGGACAGTCCGGCTTAAAACAGGGTGGATGATCATGTTAAGTAAAACCAAGCCAGGTTTTGAATTTATCTTAATAATTATTTTCCACATGAACTAAAGAAGTGTTCTATTGTTTGTATCGCCAAATACATATACTTTTGCTGGTGACCAATTGTATTTCTTAATTAAAAATACAAAATTAAAAGTGAATTCTTTACAAAAATCGCCTTTAGACTTTGACGGACAATTTTTTGTTCCTGCTTATTGATTTAAGTTGAACATTGATTGCATATATTATTTGTAATATTGTCATTTGAAGGATATTTGAGGATTACATGTATACCTTTTTTTAATTAAACCATTTAATTTTTAAAACACGCATGATAATAAACTTTTGTAATAGGTCAGAGAAAGTATGGTGGTCCTCCTCCAGGTTGGGAGGGTCCAACTCCTGGTCCCGGTTGCGAAGTGTTTTGCGGCAAGATTCCAAAGGATATGTATGAAGACGAACTGATCCCATTATTTGAACAGTGTGGTACAATTTGGGACTTACGACTAATGATGGACCCAATGACGGGGACGAATCGGGGCTACGCATTTGTAACCTTCACAGGACGCGACGCTGCCCAGGCAGCCGTTCAAAAGGTAAGAGTGTAGAATAACTTATTTGCTGTACATGTTAATTTTTCGAGTTGTGCGATTTGTCCATGAAATGTTTTCTCATTAGTTTGATGTATTAAAGAATCTATAGATAAAAGAACTGTTTTCAATTTAGATAGGAAGTATTCATGATTAAATTTTTAAGTTTGCGGTTTTGTTGTTTTTTATACGTGTATGCACATTAATATTGATCAAATTTGTTGCAACTTCATATATTTTTTATACTGTGTTACAGTTTTTATGTTTTTAAGTGTAATATGAAAAGTAGTAGAAATTGGGAAGTTGTGCTTTGCTTTTCTTCTATAAAAATTGTTGAATTTTTTCTGCTTCATAACAAGCAGTTATCGAATGGTTAAAAGTAAACCTCAAAATTTCGTCTTTCATTTTCAAAATTAGCATTTCTCGCAAGGAGACATTGATGTCAGAAATATGGGTCTAACCTCTTTTATATAGATTTTCTTGATGAAATTGACTGTTGGCTCCTAGAAGAATACTAAAATATCTAAAATATGTAAGAGTTAATAATACTAGGTAATATTTAATAGAGCACATTTTCGTTTTTCATTTAAAATTAACTTTGACTAGTATACATACTTTTGTCTCATGTATATTCAGTTTTTTCTAATTGTAAATTGCGGTGCTTGCTGGATTTGTGCTCTACTATTTACTCTTTCAGTGTTTAATATTGTTCATCTGCTACCGAATGGAGTCTTTTCGCCACTGATCTGCTGCTCGTTTAGTGCCCTATTAATAATATTACAAAATATGGCGTTTTAGTTATATGGAAAACATAATGAACATTACCGCCAACGACCATTGAATTTCTGATATTTTGTTGCAGCGGCTCTTACTACGGAGTATGTGATGATGTTTCATTCCCTTTCTATCTCTTATCTAATTCACACATACACCTGTGTCGAATATTGCATTTATTTATCTATTCCCGTCGCAATGTTCATCGAACGAAGAAAAAGAAATGAACTAAATTTTCGAATTAATTCCGTATTTTTCGGATATGTTTTTCTTTGGCATACCACTTGGATGGATCAGTTGGTTATTCGTTGTTGCATTTCCGATATTTTACACAGGTCTCCTCTTTGCACAAGGGGCAAAATTGAGACCGAAAGTGCGGTTTTTTCTTTGTATTTATAGAAATTTAAATCTTTGGTTTCTGTCTTTTGCTGCGTCAAAATTCGAACTTTTCGAAAATGGAAGGAGGTAGTAGAAAACTTACTTTTCTGCCATAGCTCGAAAGGAGAGCCGAAGAAAGAAAGTATATGTACTTATATTTTAAAAGCCCCGTTTGTCTGGATATTCTTGGGTCGTCTTCAGTACAAAATTATCTTTCTCTTTAGTGGCGCAAAATTATCCTTTCTTTTTTGGTGAACAAAATTGTCTTTGTAGTTTTAATTTTAGCTATCATCTAAAACAATGACTGCGAATTATAAAGTTCGCCGTTCGTTTTTTTTTTTTTTTGTTTTAATTATTATCATTTGAAAACTGTTTTGTATTGGTATCTATTTTTTTATTTTTTCTTTATTTTTGATTTAAAAAAATACATAAGTAATCATTTGTAATGTGGCATACAAAATTCTGGCATGTTTTTTTCTGTTTTTCGTCCCGCAGCTTGATAATTACGAAATCAAACCAGGCAAGACGCTGAAAATTAACATAAGCGTTCCGAACCTTCGGCTTTTCGTCGGCAACATACCAAAGTCTAAAGGCAAAGAGGAGATACTGGAAGAGTTCAGTAAATTGACAGGTAAAGTGCAAAATTAAAAATTAAGAAAAATTATATAGCTACTATTATCAATGACGGTATTCTTATTATAAATAAGAAATTCTACGCTCGTCTTCATAATTGGCTTAAATTCTAAAGTTTTGGAGAACATTTGTATACAAACACATACACGAGACAGACACCGCCTTTTCCCAAAGTCCAGGTTGTCCTCTCCACACTAATATTATTACTCCCTTTTCCGGTTCGACCGCACCCCCGACCGGCGTTTGTTATGCGTATTCACTAAATTTCTTTATATCAACCCCCCCCCCATTCATGATTTTGAAATAGTTCACCCAAAATTCCTTCCCTAAAAAATTATCCAATAAATGCGCCCTTTCCGTCTCCCGCCGCAATAATTGGCTACCCTTCCAATGTTCTTGCAGCTGAATGATTATGAGATACGGAAGGGCAAAAAGATTGGCGTAACCATATCGTATAACAATCACCGGTTGTTTGTGGGCTATATTCCAAAGAACCGGGATCGGGACGATCTGTTGGAAGAGTTTTCCAAACATGCACGTAAGTTTCATACATTGACAGGAACGTAAAAGATATGACGAAACGAACTAATAAAAGTACATAAATTATGTACTTTCGTTATTGGTATCTTTGAAAAATAATCCAATTCTGTCGACGCAAATATTACTCATCAGGGAAGGCAACTGAAAGGAAGAAGTGGCTGGCTATAACTAAAACGTACCCACAATCAGACATTATTTTATTAAACCCTGAATAGTATTTACTTTGCGTTTGCAAAATTAGAATATTCTTACAATTAAATAAATAAGCCAAAAAGATACTAACCCTGGTTACAACAGAAAGGTAATGCTAAGTCTCTTTTTGATTTATTTATTTGTTCTTTTACCACTGTCCACTTTCTACTTAGAATATTCGTGATAAATAGAAATGCTTTTAATTTGCGGCAAGGGAAAGGTTGTATAGAGTAAACTAAACATTTAGGAAGGATAGTAACAGTGATAATTTTTTTAATTAATTTACAATTAAAAAGATACTAATTGGTTGTTTTCATAACCATGAAAATTTTATTAATGTAAAATCTTAATATTAGTCTCTTGCAAGACTGTCTTCAATTTAATTTTAAATGCATGTATGCCTATTCTTCCCAAATGAGAGATAACTATTTTTCTGTGCCCTAAACTAAAAATAAAAGAAATGTACCTGCGTTTTTCCGTATATGTTTATGCCATGTACATATGCTGATTTTATGTTTGGTACTTACAATGACAGTTTACCATATAACTTAAATGACGACGTTGACGCATATTGTATTATACTATTACGTTTATGACGTTATCGCAACTTTGGTTTTTCTTTTCTCGTGCTTTCTTCCTTCGATCATTCAGCCGGCCTGGTTGAGGTGATAATCTACAGCTCCCCCGATGACAAGAAAAAGAACCGCGGTTTTTGTTTTCTTGAGTATGAATCACACAAGGCGGCGTCGTTGGCAAAACGGCGCCTTGGTACTGGTCGTATCAAGGTTTGGGGTTGCGATATAATTGTCGATTGGGCCGATCCACAGGAGGAACCCGACGAACAGACGATGGCCAAAGTAAAGGTGTTATATGTACGCAACTTGACGCAGGAAATCACGGAAGAGAAATTGAAAGAAGCATTTGAACAATATGGGAAGGTGGAGCGGGTCAAAAAGATTAAAGACTATGCGTTCATACATTTTGAAGAACGAGAGCATGCCGTTAAGGTAATCCTATATGTTTATTTGATAGTATATGTCGTTATATAAATATGTATGTAATAATTTATCCGTTTGCATTAAAAGAGGTTGAGTTACATCGACTTCATTATTAATTAACAGCGATGTCAAGAATTATTAAAATTTAGTTAAAAAAAATATTGGCATTTTAAAAAATTAATTCATGAACATACTTGTTTGTTGTAAACAGGCTATGACAGAATTAGATGGCAAGGAAATGGGTGGATCAAATATAGAAGTGTCATTAGCTAAACCGCCGTCTGATAAAAAGAAAAAAGAAGAAATTCTGCGTGCTCGAGAGAGAAGAATGATGCAAATGATGCAAGTTCGAGGGGGGTAAGTGGTACTTCTTTGATTCTTCTATAGTTTTTATTCGCCTTATCTTAATTTCAAATTTATCTCATTTCTTATTTTTTGATTTTCATTGTTTTTCTGTAACTTAACAGATTTTTTTATATTAGCATGATGCCAGGCGCTTTGCCTATGCGTGGTCCTCCAGGTCAAGGTCCGAGGACTGGAACTGGAATGCGAGCCGGACCCATGGGACGGGGCGACTACGGTAAGTTTCCGTCAATCTTAACTGTTTTTAACGAATTAGCTATTTACGTTTTGTTTAAATGTAAAATAAGACCGTTTTGAATCGGATGGATGCAAGTACGCACGTGTGTTGTGTTTTTCTTTTGGTCAAGTAACTATTCTTAGTATTTATAATTCAGATTATCGCAAATTAAATAACAATATCAAATGAAATAATTGACAGTGATAATGATTCAGAAATTGTACAAGAATTTGGAAGTTTTTGACATGGAGCAGTATCGTCATTTTTTTATTTCGGTGACTAGATTCTATTTCACGTATTTGTGCAGCTTTCTATTCGCTTGCATTTGGTGATGGAAATTGCAAAATTGTATACCAATTTCTTTTGTTTACTTATAAATGTGAATTATAATAGTATAAAATCCTTGTATGAAAATTACAAGAAACGGACATTTTGCTATTTGCTTAATATTTATGTAACTTATCTTTAAGATTGGAATAGTTTGTTAAATTTATCTCAAATTTAAATGAGTGCAATTTGGTTTTGGCAAAAAAACAAATCAAAACAAAGGTTTTTATAAAATGCTCTTTAAAGTATTAGTATTATAAAATCGAGAAGAATTAGTTAAGGTAATATTTATTTATTATTCAATTGCATATATATATATATATATGTATACCTCGATTGAAAAANCGTAAATTCAAAATGAAAATTGTCAATCCTGATCAATAAAGGGAAAAATTCAAACGGACAATTCAACAATTTTGCAGGGTTATCCAAAAAGAAAACAGGGCAATTTTTACGTGTGGCGTTACTTCGCCAAACTAACAACAATTTTTTACTACTTATGTTACTGTTGTCATTAGAATGTTTTGCTTTTTAATGCTCTTTATTTTATCGTTACAAGAACGCTGACTATTTGATTTATTATTATTGTCCATGTGCCTCCTTTTTTATTATCGACATAAAGCTCTTTTCGTTTGGTTAATTTCGACTTTATACGTTAAGTATTCCTACTGCCCCGCCCCTGTTTTTTTGCTTAACGCTTACTATGCTTTTAGTTGCTTTATTTTTGCTTTTGTTTATTCCTTTTATTTTTAATTATTTTTTATGTTGATATCGCTTTGCTTGGCAGGCAGTAGAAAGCCTATCCATACAGTGTTGTGGCTGAAACGCCAGTATTATTATTTTTGGATAACCCTTTTTTAAGCTTCCGCATTGTTTTGATTATTATTTAGTTTTAATATATTCTATCTGAGCCCCTTACGGGCTAGGCACGCCAAATTTCAGTGTATGTATCGCATTTTAATTATTGAACATCGAAGGTATAATTCAAACGTATATTTTTTTCGATGATTAAAGAGGATTCGCTCTAATTTATATTGATATTTTGAAAGGGTGCATACAAGTTTTTCCGTTGAATTTTAGCGTGCCAACGTTTTTGTAGTATGGGGCACCGCCAGAGGCAAAAGGGCATCGTACAAGCATTTATTTACATACTGCGCACGCATTGTTTTTTTATATATCGTTCTTTTACTACCTGCTACTACTACTACTACTACTTACCCTTTTTTCATTGTTGTTTTTATAATTAACAAGCTGCATGTGTATGTGTTGAATTTTTACGCCAGTCCAATTTCCCTCCCTAGCCCTTTTTAGTCGTTTTTTCCTCCTTATGCCCTTTTTGAGTTTTCTAATTTTCATGCTTGCAGCAATGGAGCGGGTAAGTAAGTACATTAAAAGTACAAAGTTGCACTGGTGCAGGGACGTCTTGTTATTGTTGTTGATGTTTCTTTTTATAGTATTATTCGCCGATTAATAAAAGGATGTATTAAAGATACAATCTAAGACAAATTGTACCCATTGGTGAAAATGTATCGGTATCAGCAATTTCTTCATTATTAATTTAAATTTCATTTATGGCGATGCCGATAATTCCTTTAATATATACATATTTGGTATAGTTAGACACTCGCATCATTCATATTCGACAATTTCAAGTAAGTCGTCATTGGTCTCAGATTGTATTTTTAATGCATGCTTAGTGGACGTAGTGTTTATTTATTTAAATACGAAGAGCTGCTACTGTAATTATTCTGTCTGGCCAAGAATCGTTACTTGACTTTTCCCGGCATGTTTTTTTTCGTTTTATTTTAAAATAGTTACATACCTAATCTAATTGTTTGGTTTAAACACGATATGAACAAGTGATTCTTAAAACGAAAGCGAAATCTTATCAAAGTTATCAGAAATTTAATGGGTGTTATAATAAAGTCGAACAAAAATAACAAATAATTGACTACTAATTATTTGCTAATATTGTTTTGATATTGCTAATGGTGATATTAGTATTGGATTGATGGAAAGAATTCTAGAAAAGAAAAAGCGAAAAATTGGGAGACTGGTATTATTTTGTTGTTGTGTATTTTTATAGATTACGATTACGACTATTACGGTTATGGGGATTATCGAGGCGGCTACAGTGATCCTTATTATGACGAGTATTACCGGTATGAAGATTACTATTACGATTATCCACCGCCGGCCCCACCCCAAGCTAGAGGAAGAGGCCGACAACCACAACCGGTGGGTCGCCATGTCTAAATAAATACATAATAGTTATACACATATCACAAGATGATGATGATGATGATAACGTTAATGATTAGATACGCACACATTTACTGTTATTGAGCTGTTGTCGTTACTTCGTGTTGTTGCTGGTTTGCAACGCACATGCTTCTTTTATTATTTTTATATATATATATATGCCATGTACATATGCTGAT
>NW_020439134.1:551958-597728 GCF_000699045.2 Agrilus planipennis
TATTTTAACAATTGTACAGCACGGGGTCCTATTTTGACTTATTTTATACTTACTACATACTTCGTTAGTTCTCTCTTCAGCTGGATCTGAATACTAATAAGTTTTCGTTTTCATTTATATTTCACATTTTTCTATTTGTCTTTTTCCTACTTTCATAACGGTGCTTGTCATCCTATTTTCAATTTAACCTGTTTTATGAAATTACCCATAAAGAATCGTTTGTTTTTTACTACTTGTTTTCGTAAATTCAAAATGAAAATTGTCAATCCTGATCAATAAAGGGAAAAATTCAAACGGACAATTCAACAATTTTGCAGGGTTATCCAAAAAGAAAACAGGGCAATTTTTACGTGTGGCGTTACTTCGCCAAACTAACAACAATTTTTTACTACTTATGTTACTGTTGTCATTAGAATGTTTTGCTTTTTAATGCTCTTTATTTTATCGTTACAAGAACGCTGACTATTTGATTTATTATTATTGTCCATGTGCCTCCTTTTTTATTATCGACATAAAGCTCTTTTCGTTTGGTTAATTTCGACTTTATACGTTAAGTATTCCTACTGCCCCGCCCCTGTTTTTTTGCTTAACGCTTACTATGCTTTTAGTTGCTTTATTTTTGCTTTTGTTTATTCCTTTTATTTTTAATTATTTTTTATGTTGATATCGCTTTGCTTGGCAGGCAGTAGAAAGCCTATCCATACAGTGTTGTGGCTGAAACGCCAGTATTATTATTTTTGGATAACCCTTTTTTAAGCTTCCGCATTGTTTTGATTATTATTTAGTTTTAATATATTCTATCTGAGCCCCTTACGGGCTAGGCACGCCAAATTTCAGTGTATGTATCGCATTTTAATTATTGAACATCGAAGGTATAATTCAAACGTATATTTTTTTCGATGATTAAAGAGGATTCGCTCTAATTTATATTGATATTTTGAAAGGGTGCATACAAGTTTTTCCGTTGAATTTTAGCGTGCCAACGTTTTTTTTTTTATATGAATTTTTTAACAATTTAATATAATAACGCATAGGAGTTGGACGAAGGAACAACGCTGAGTTCTACCGGTTTATTCTATGAAGTGAGCTGCGGAACGCAGGTTTGTCCGAGCCCTTTCTAAAGTTTCCTATTCGCCCTCCCCAATTTTTATCCAAATATCCGTTTGTACTAATCAGCAATACTGTTGTTGCTCAGGTATTTTAATTGCTATCGTGGATATCAAGTAAGTTCAAAAAGTATACCTGTTTTGTGTTTAAACGTTATACCGTATTCCCTCATTACGTTTTTTTACCTATAATTCTACCTAACGAACGTGTTACAATGTAACGAATAGGAGTTAGTTTTTATCGTAATGTATGTTTTGTTATAAGATTACCAAATTATTTGATTACATACTTCAAAAGTTGTTTGTACCATTGTAACACTTATTATCCTACAAAATAGAAAGGGAATGGACATGAAAAAAAATATATCGCGTAGCCTTACCTCTGTTTTGAAATAACTCGTTTACTTATCAAAGAATAATAGAATAATTTGAGAATTACTATGGAGGCTGTATAAGATCTATTAAGCAAGCGCTTTTCGAACTTGACCTATTATTAATGATGAGTACTTGTTCAAATTATTTTTATTTAAATAGAGAATTTCTAAAAGCGTCTGTTTATTTTAAGCTTGCCTACCATACGTGGAACATTGGGGTTACAGATTTTAACTAACGAGTTATTTTCATTCATCTTTTTGTAGGCTGGCCGTGGGCGTGGGGTGGTGGCGCGTGGGCGAGCCGGTGGGCCCCCGGCCCGTGGGGCGCCGGCCAACCGGGCGGGCCGGGGCGCAGCGGCCGTGGCCCGTGGAGCGGCCCGCCAGCCCGCTCGTGGAGCAGCCCGCGCCAAGGGAAGTTTACCAGGTACGATTTTTTGTAGATGACATTTTTTTGTGTGGGCAAATTTGAAAAAACGTTATTTTTGCAGATTGTAGTGATAAAAAACGTTCTGTTTCAGCTGTTTTGTTGGCTGTTGCTTAGTTTTTTTCTTGAACGTCTGCAAACGGAGTTAGGATGACAAATCTTAGTCTTTATTTGTATGTACCCCTTCATTAACCAGTTTCATTTATCTAGATTCTATCCTTCCTTTTTTACCCCTCCTATCTTACAACTCAAAACATGGGAGATTTAAACATTTTTGTTTTCGTTATTTATTATAATTAAGAAAAACTAAGTAAACGTTTGGCAAACAAAACAGCCGTCGAAACAGTGAAAATCTCCCATGTTAAAAATCCTTTTTTTACGGTAGAATTGTTATCTAATTGGTGATGTGCATTATGATAAATAAATTAATATATCAATTAATGGGCTAGAAATTCTTCTCGAAGATGTTTTCTTTTTCACTTCAGAGATGTATTATTTTTCTAATTACATAAAAAAAGCTTAATGCACATTATCTGTATAAAAAAGAATTTATTTTAATTATTTAAATTGAATTTAGGTAAGCGGAAGTTAGACGGGGGTCACCAGAACCAGGGGGAGTCAAAGCGCAGATACCAGAGCAGCTGGGGTAACCAGCCACTGGCGCAGCAGCCGCTGGGAGCAGCGGGCCTGAACGGAGAGCAGCAATGGTACCAGGATTCGTACGCCGCCTGGAGCTAAACAACAAAATCGTTACTATGCAACAATAGCAAGCTAGTAAGCAAACCAACCAACCAACGTCGTGTTGTCGTCGTCTTCGTGTGTAGTTTTTCACACACTTTCCAATTTTTTTCTTCCCCCCTTTTTCTTTTTTCGATCAACAAAATAGCAACAGAAACAGCAGCAGAAGCAACAACAAAACAGCGGAAAAGTAAAAGTGAGTGCCTGATAAGAAGAAGCGAGTGTTTAATAGCGGACGCCCGCGCAGTGTATAAAAAAAAGGAGACCTATTGTGTGTGTCCGCTTGCGTATACGTGTATAGTATGTATGGTGTGTTCGTACTAGTGGTTTTGCGTCCGGGAGAAGCAAATAAGCGGAAAGGGAATAGGAGTGTTAATAGATCCGTCTTGACCGTTAGGCTGGTTCAGTAATGGTATACGCGTGATACGCAAGCCTGACCTACCGGTTATTAATGAAGCCAGCCAATCATATCCATTGTCGTCAACCAGTGGCGCCACCACTACGTTAGTAACATGTTTCGAAGTTATCCACAACATTTAAATAATAGTATTTATCTTATGGTGTCCCCGGGATATATGTATGTATTTGTTTTATTTTTTCATTTTTAAATGACAAGAGCGCATTACAAAATATTTTCTGTCTTGGTTGATTAATGAACAATACTTGCTTTCAGCGATACCAATCGTTTCTTTGATGGATGTTTTAAAGGGAAACTGACAAAAAAAAAGTTAAAATATAGCATAGTCGTATATTAAATAAAAATAGATTTAATAATAGTAATTAACACGAGATTGATATGTTGTTGGACTTTTCCAAATTTTGTACTTGTTCTGCTCGCTAAGCTATTGCTCAGTAAATTGTTGTTTGACGGTTTTATTTATGTCCTTTTAAATATGACGTTGTGTTGTGTTGTTTTTCTCTCGTTTAGTTTTTGATTTACTTAGTGTTTTTATGTAAGTATATATATAAATCGAAAGCGCTTAAAAGAATTATTTGCACCACCGCGCAGGCACTGCGCCCCTTGTTCTGGAGACTGTTACATCGCGGGGGCGCCGCCCGTTTATCGAACATATTATATATCGGATCCTAAACTTCTATTTTATTTCTGACGATTAATTTTTAGTATTTGGAAGGGTAGCAGTTGTGACGACAATACGTTATCAGCTTCCACCCTCTGTGTCTTAAATTTCTTGCGCGTTCGTATCGTTCAAAAAAATGATACGTGATCTTTTTTCCTTCTTTCGCGATTAGTTTTTTGCTAGGTAATCTTTGAATAATAAGTGCTTGAAATGGGAGGGAGGCAACATTATACCTATTCAATTTGGGGCGGGCTTACGGCCGTGGCGTTCAAAAAAATTGCATGCTGATGTTTTCAAATTTCATTTTGTTCTTTAAAAAGATCTCATGAAGGCAAATGACGAGAATAAGTAAATATTGTTATATATGTGCGGGTTGTTTGGCATTATAAGTGATTTTAATATCGGAATGATGCGGCTGCCTGGCGCGCGAACAGACCGCAGTAAAGTCCGGTCGAAACTGGACTTTTTAGAAAAAAAAATGGATGGAGGTTGGGGACGCGCAAAATTCGTATTCTCAACCGTTGCGCGCAGTAATGAAGCATGTCTAATTGGAGTGAATAATATGCTAACATCATCTAGCTAGTACTACTTTACTACTACATACAATAGTAATAATGGATAATAGAAATAGTAAAGTTATTATTATTAATGTATAACAGTGATGATACCCGCAATTTTTTTTATTCTTGTGGGCGTTAATGATGATGACGCGTCCGCTTTGTGATGTATTTTATTACGATAATAACGATAACTTGCGGTAGCAGTGAACGAAAAGAAAATTGTATTTTTCTTAAATGTATATCTAAATTAAACCTTTTTCAGCTGTTGGTGAAAGATAAAAAATCATTTGGTGTTTAAACGATGCATTTACCATGTTTTTTTTTTTCATTTTCTTTGTATTCAAAAAGGCGTGCAAAAATGATAACAAAGAAGGTTCGATTTTAACTTTTGTTACTGTTTGACATCGTTGCATCGTGTATATATTATAAATGTATGTATTACATGCGTATTTGTCAAAATGACTAGTTCAGAAGAAAAGTATTTTCTAACCTCCGTATTGTTTTCTTTTTAATTATCATTTTTGGTTGCTTTCACTTCCCCCCATATACAAATGTCCCTCATCAGACTGGAATGACACTATCTAGGACTACTACTGTAATCACGTTTGCCATTTTTATGTGTGAATTAATAATTACTATGCAGTTTTTCTTTTTTTCTATTATAATTAATTATGCCGTTTTTAATTTAATATGTAAATGGAATGATGCTAAGATTTTACATTTGTGCAGATTCTCTCCTTTTATTTATATTAATTAAAGTAATAATGGAATTGTTATTTCTTAACCGTAAATGAAAGAACTGATCTACACGTCTAAATAAACAGTTGTATGTGTATTACACTTCAGTTTGTCTTTTTTTATAATAAATTTTACTCCTACTGCTGACAAAAAGGTGACATTTAATTAGGTGGAGATATAAATTAAATAATGTCTTAGATATTGGTAAAAATGATACGGTATGAACAAGAAAGTGAAACTTTAGCTAATAACCATACTCAGTTTGCTCAGATTTGAAAATTAAGTAATTGTTGCTGTGAAGTGGCATGTTCTTAAAATAATTTAATTGTTTACGAGATACTTTTCAGAAAAAGAAGACACTAAACAAGGATAAGGTAAAATGTGGTGCCAGAATATCATGCAATAAAAAACGTTTATTGAGTAAAAATTCTTCGGTTGTAATGTTACGAATGTGGATAAAGTTACACACAATCGTTTTTATTTTTTTAAAGATAAGTAAAACTTCGTAACAGTACAAACAATGAATTACACAGGTCTGCGAAATTTTTTTTTTGAAAAGTTTTTTTCTTAAATTGTTAATATTTGTCGTAATTGTCTTAAAAGTAATAGAAAACGATATTCATATGGTTTATACCACGTCACATTAACCCATAAATGCTCAGAGAACACATTTCCATTTGAACCCTTGCCACGTAATGAGTGCGACGAAAAAATATTCGATAACCAGTGTTTCTATGTTTTTAACGATGCTCTTTTCGATGGTGTTGGTTAAAAATACCTCCGACAATATTAAAGCATGGAAAAATCGAAAATAAAAAAAAAAAACGTGATTTTTGAATTGACTTTTTTCTTAAAAAGTAATTTTTTGTGTCCTTACGATTTTTTTATATGCTTAAAACCTATATAAATCATGACCTCGATATCTAAACATGAAATAATCACCGTTGGTCAAGTCGAAATGCCTTTACAAACTGTTTGATCAAACCAAGTTTAATGTAAAGTGGTGGAAGCAATACTTTCTTCTTTCAAACTCGTATTGATGACATTTTTCACTCCGACTTCCAATTGCATTCTAATTTGGACATAGAAATACCGAATAACAATGATTTTGATTTACCATAAGTCCACTGTCTTAACACTTCAACACATAACCGGCATATTTTATCGTAACCCAGTGTTTATCTTGGTGACAACTTCATTCTGAAGTAAGCTTAATAAGCATTTTTTACAAAGTCTGTTATATTCAATCTTTGCTTAACTATTGTATATTGTCCGCAAATGTAAAAAAATACATTTGAATTGTTTTTACAACTCCGAGAAGCCATAGTTAAAGATAAATGAAACACAATCTTTTATTACACGTTAATATTATATCTCTCTCAATAATGGCGCGCTATAAACTATTTCTTTTTCAGGCGGTGTAAACGACTATATTAAATAGAAATATAAGCTATAAAATGAATTTTGTGAAAAAACAAATAAATTTGCCGATTCAAAGAGCCATATATATATACATATATTAATCTACATACAAAAAAAAATGTGACGTGATACGTTAAAACAAAGTTTATATTTTCAAATTATAGACCAACATTTGCATGCTTAAGATAAATTTATACAAAAAACTTTTTTATCGCAAACCTGTGTTATTAGTTTGTAATAAAAATAAAAAATACACATAATTTGATGATTGCTGCTCTCATTTATTTTTATTTTTCAGTATACTTGTTTAAAAATTTTCACCTATTACAAGGAGGTTTAACAAAACAAAAGAAGCTTATTTTAGCTTATGTTGTAATGATGGTATAAAAATGAAAGTAAATAGATGGCCAATAAAATTAAATCGTTATTATCGTCTTAATCGTTATGACAAATGTGAATTAATACAATATATAATGGTGAGCCAATGAGTATCGATATAAAAGCAGTATTGGTGTGCAATATTATATAAAAACTAATGAATGCCATGTATAAATAGGCAGATAAATTCATACCGACCTTAATTTAAAATTGTCAACAGTTATCAAGTTTTTTGAAAAGATTTACTACTATTCACACAAACAAGAGACTTTCAACTTAACGAATGACTTATGTGATAGAAAAGTAACTTCGCTCCTTGTATGTGTGGAATAACAAGTCTTTGTGGAGAATTGATCATTTCAGACCAAGCATATATCTGGCTTTTTCGTTCGAGACACAAGTCATTGTATACTCTGATCCTGAGAAATTTTCTACTTGACAAATTGCACTGGGCATTAACTAATGAAATGTAAACTTAATTTAAAATTTAAGATAGTCCTCGCATTGTTGAGATTCTAACACTAATATTGTTATACACGATGTTATGGGTAGACGCAAGAGCTTTTCTTTTTCCATCTGCTATGAAGTACTTTTCATCGATTTTTTTGACAATTTAATCTAGTTTCCTCAGTATTGTTCTGCTATCGGTATCTAAGATATGTGCGAAATTTATGGTTTGTAGATTATTGTATAAGCTGCTGCACTAATTGTATCTACGCATACTTTTATCTGATGAATGCTTCTTAAGTTTAAGCATTTTAGCGGGAAATGCGCGTTATATCCATCCCATATATTTTTGCTGAGATTAGTGCCCTAAGTACCTTGAAGTTTATTTTTGATCTTCCAGTTTCGTGTTTCTAATTTAAAAGTATTGCTTATCTTCAACGATATTAAATTGTAGTAAATTATACATTTGCTAACAAGCCCGTATAATTAATAAATAATTTATCAATTATTACGCTTTAACCGTTTATTTCAAATTTAAGAAGTAGTATAATAGGTATATGATTGTGTTTAAAAGAAATTTTTATACATTTTATTTTGTCGGGTACAGAAGTGCGCATTGAGACATAACAGTAAATGTTAGAACTGTTAACATTATACAATGTGTCAGTAAAAAAATGCTTACACTATGAGTCATTTGCACTTATAAAAATAGGTATTTATATGGAGGTATACAACTTAAAATTTGACTACAACTGGTAATTATAAATATACACAAAAATATCTATCTAAATTATTGCTTTTTCATTTAATTACCTAAAATTGAAGTTAAAATAGCTGCATACGAACTTTTATGTCTGCAGAAGGGCATAAAACTATAGGTAGTACTGCCCACTAGAAAAATTATCTTGTGGATAATATCCACACGAGAATGTTTTTAAAATTCTGCATTTCAATTTTATAAATTGCTAAAAATCAAAGCGAAGTGCGAGGCGGGTTTTTTTTGCTTCACTACCTTGGCAGGCCTTGTATACGTTGGTACTATACATACAATAAGCTCGATAAAATGCACAACCATATCTCAATATTTTAGTGGAATATAAAAATATTCATTGGTTTAAAACGTCTGAATAGGACGGTAAAGTCCCGTATAGCCAGTAAGTCGGGCCCTTAAGGCTGGTAGCAGAACTGCACACACAGTCAAGTCCGATAGCAAATTTGAACATTCGCATATCAACAAGTACATTTTATCACCTTTTGGACTAATACTTTTGTGTAAAACAATACGCTTGAGGCCAGCACTACGAGGTAAATATCTGAAAATAGTTAAAATTAATAGTTATAAACTTTTCCAATTGATGATCTTATTGCCTTGTTTACCAACTGGAAAAACAGTTGACAATTAACAAAATTAAAAAGCTGCTTTTCGGCATATTTTAAGTATGTACTACCTTCTTTAGTACATAATTATAAATTAGTAATCTATTTCCTCTTTCTGAGGAAACTTTTTATAATGCAACATGATTAGTGTGTCGTGTTCACGGTGTTTTTTATTTTAGTGTATGTTAAATAAATGCTTCCCAGTTAAAAAGCTAACATGGATTTTTAGTTATTCTTTATAATTTTCTAATAGTCGAAGACATTACTTATTTTCTGAGAAAATGGGTGGGATATGGTAGTGTTAGGGTGTACTAGCGATGCAACGGAAGTGTCATAACGGAAACAGAAGTAAATACGAATACAAATTTTGCATTTAGTAGTTGCTTAATTAATATCAATATTGGGAAATCGCTGAAACGACTTTTACGACTTGTTTTAATGTTCCGATATATTGATTTTCAAAAAGATGAGAAATAACATTTTGCTAATTTCTGATAAGCTTCCGTTATAAAAATGGGGAAGCGGATGTGAAGATGCAAGCGAAACTTACTGCAACACTAGTGTGCACCATAGACAATGTACTTTGAACCAATTTGCAGATACCAGGTACTAAAGATACGTAAAAATGTTATCCACTTTTCTTAAAATCTGACTACTGATATTGTTAAAATTAATAATCAACACTGCACTTGCGGTTGTTAGTAATTTCTGTCAGATGCTTCAATGTTTGCAAAAAAAATCGTAATTTTACTGAGTCTTCATTTTTAAACATGATGGGAACTATTTTAATACTTTTTATAAGCAGGTAGATCAATTGTAGAAGCCAAACATCCCTCAGAGATAATTAAAATGTCGTTATGAGTTCAAAGTACATACTAATTCTACTCTGTTCCACCTATTTTGTTACTCAGAAAATAAGTAATGTTTGGCAGCCCTGGGATCTTGCTCTATAATGTACGAATCTACGAAAAATAAAGTACTTTCACTTAAATGATTTGAACCAGAACGTTGCTTAATACTGAAGTGATTTTTAATTGTAATCTTTACCTATAGATCATACGCGCTCCAGTCCAATAGAGCCAATTTCTTTCAAAAATTTCTCGGTCGTCGCCTTCAAACACCTTATAGACGGACACGATGTACCCTGTGCTCTTTCCTTGACACCGAGTTAAAGATGTACCCGGTTCGTTAATAGGAGGTCGACATATTGATGCCACTTCGGTGTAAAGATCCAAAGTGTGTGCCGACGTATACTTTGTCGTCCGTGGATCGAATTTTTTTAAGCTGGAAGTGCGCAAATCATTGTAAAATCGGGCTGGATTTGTTTGGCTTGTGTTAACGATGTAATACGATATAAAAGGAAAATCAGCTAAAAACAATAATTATGAGTCACTTTATCATACATACTTGAATTGTACATTTTATATTTTTAATGTACCTACCGTTTCTTTCCATGTTGGCTAGAAGCATTCCTGTAACGGCAGTTTTTGCTTGGGCAATGTCAGAAAGAAGTTCTCCAGCTGCTATTCGTTGCCTTAAAATGGGCTGGGTCAATGGTGATTCTAGCAAGGGATCCACTGGTTCTAATGGACTCATTAAATGACATAAAATACATAGTTTTGGATCGGGTACCTTTGATAAAAAGATTTTTTATCAAAATTTTTGAAAGATAAAATAATTTAACTTTATACCTCCATAACATTAAGTCCACTTTGATTTTTCCTGTCCAAAGAACTAGATGGGGAGGACCTCTACGGAATACATGAGTTATTCGTGCAATATGTCGCTTTTGATACACATATACCTACTGGTAAAGGTACACCGGCCGGTAGAAACCTGTCCAGACTATGAACCGGTATAATAAAACAGTCTCTATCCAATTGAGACAATGTTCTGGAAGTTTCTTCTTTTCCAGAGCTGAAGCTCACCTTTGTAAAAGAAAGTTAAAATTGTTTTTTATAGTTTTACATGTACATGTACCTGCCTCGTAGGCGTTGTTTTTGTTGGGGTGGATGGCCATTTTAATAAAGCATCTGTGTTTCTATCAATTAGGGGCTGTGGAAAATCGGGCTCGGAAATTGGTGGAGATATGTTTTGTAGTGATGCTCCCGTCATTGGTCCACAGCGAGGTTCTGGTAAAAGCAAAAATAATTAGACATGCTACCTACTATTTTTCTTCTACAGTTAACAAGTTTAGGTGCAGAATTAAATAAATCAGTTTGAGACAATATATTTTCAATTTTACTTGCGGAAAATAGGCAGCTTTAGTAATTAAAGATTTGCTATTTTTGGCACCAGAAAAAAAGATATGTATATACCTAAATCTAGTTCTACCTTACAAACAAATTTTAGTATGCGTTCGTATCACGTGGGTGTAAAAAAACAACAAAAGAACACATTTCTACAACAGATTTGATAAACAGCTTAAATTGTCGTGTGTATAGATAGATGATGGATACCTTACGAGTATTTAAATATTATAAATATAGTTTGTTTCACTAATAAATTGTCACTTTCTGTTTACTAAATGCTTAAAATTTTGTAAAATATAACAGCAGAAAACAACCACACTAATGTGAAACTAAATATAATATTACATTGAAGGTCAAAGTTTTGATCGGATAACGTATTGGTAAATAGAGCAAAGTGACTCAAATTGTGTGTTGCTTGCCAAATATACTAGTAATGGCGAATTTTTGGATAATAATTAACACTGATAAATTATAGGCAGACAATTTTAGGAGTTAAAGATTACATTCTTCAAGTGCCATTTCTGTTCTTGTTTTAGTTTTTTTAATATATTTAAAATCGTTAGTATTGATCATGTCATACCATAAATCATTTCAACCTTGGTGAACGATTTTCAGGAACTGCCTCTTTATTTAATTAATGTTGATCTTCATTCTAAATTACCCACCTTCTAATTCATTTAAATTGTGAATGGACCTATCACTTCGAGGTAAATTAAAAAACAAATGGGTCCTAAAGTATTGATCTTCTATAGGAGTGTATCCTTGGTCCCTGTTTGATCTCTTACTGGCGTGCCGATTTGAAGAAGTTTTCATAATACCGGTTTTTCCCCCGGACGCTTTTTGGTCACGAAAGTTTTTTCTGAACATTAAATTCATCTTGGTCCAATTATTTGCCTAAAACGCAGAACAAGTTTTTGTAGAAATAATACACTTAATAAGTGTTTTTTTAATATAACTTTTTTTTAATAGGTTTTCCACGTTAATCTTAAAATTAGAAAGAGTCAAAGAACCAATCGTTAAAAATAGGAAACAAATAATTACACTACTTGTTTGATATTTTTTCTGAGAGTAGTGCCGATTTTTTCAATAGAAATTTAGCTTTTTATGAAAGTTTATTTATCAGCATGTCATTAACTGAAAATAATTAAAAATTTATTATAAGAATTTATTTTGTACCTACGTACAATTGCTAGGAACTATGTAAACTGAGGAAGTCATTAAAAAATAATATGCAAAACTAGAGCAAATTTATAGTCATGCGCGACTAAAAAGCACGTGGTGTAATCTAGCTGTAAACGTAATAAACGTCAAAACAATCGATACCCCTATTCATTACAGCTGTGTAGGGATTGTCCGTAGGTGTATAAACGTATGTATAAATAATTTTTCTTACTTCACTATGAACGAAGAATCAATGATGAAACCACGAAAGGAAACTATTGTACTCGATCTATTAGATTAGGACACACAGATTTATAAGGTTTACGATTTCATAAAATTGATTTTTTGTAGGAGCACAGTTAGTTTATTTTGCGCGGTCGCGTCTTTATTTTTCGTTTTATTGTTGACAAAAATCACTGCGGCCACGGTCGCAGAGCGTGGCGCGGGACGAATATTTTAGTGTCGCCTATTTTTATCATGCGCGCATACCCCCAACGACCACAATATACACTTTTATTATTGTTGCGTCGATTGGCCAGGTATATCAGACTAAAAAAAATGTTAATTTTACGTTGTGTTCACGAACCACCGTTTGAGATCCCACAAATATCACCACTGTGAAAATGGCAGAATATGACTATAATTTTGGAAACGTATTGTTCAGTTTATCATGTCTTTCTACGTCGTAGTACCTATAAAATAAATAATATAAAATACAAGGACGCAGAACAACTAATACTGATGAATTTCTAATTATTGCAAAATTTTTAAGTAGAAAGAAAACAAATTACTTTTATACAAGTGGCTTTTAAGTAGCGCATAATCGAGTTTTTCTTCATTTTTACGTTAGATTTAAAATTACTACTATACTATTATGTATTTGTCTCAGTTCCAAAAATAGTATCATTTTCTAGCGCTTCTGAACCTAAAAATTAGCTGCAAAGCTATTTTTACAATTTTAATATCCTCTCGTTTTAAACTGCTGTACTGTATTGTTGTAATTCATTTTCTGATAATAAGCTATCCTTAAAAATCATACTGAAAATATATATCGTTTTAAATGTTTGGAGGCGTTAATAAAATAAATAATTACATAAATATATCACAAGAGAGAAAATACTGTGTCCTAATAAAATTAATATTATATCTGATCAATTTCCTTTTAAAAATAATTACTTAACTCTTCTAAATAAGAGTAATCAGATCATGAAAATGTTCNATAAATCAATTGATTACTTTTACATTTGCTAATTTTTATCACAACTGTAGATAACTTTTGAATGTAAAAAAATAACATTTCGATTATTAGTAAATTTCAGATCTCCAAAATTAGTAGTTAACACATGGAAATATTTTCGCATAATATTCAAAAACAATTTATTACAGAAATGTAGTTTGCTTGTGAGAAACAGTGAGTAAATGGCTTTTATTGATTTCTTAGTCGGGCAAAATGTTTAATATAAATAAATTAAAAGCTTTCAAATACTTTTCTGAACCCCTTATTATCTACCATATTTTGGAAGTACATCAGTAACAATTTCGTTTATTAATAAATACATATTATTTTACGATTTCGAATTCCTATTAATACTTGCGACTTTTCAATAGTTCTATTGCATATGTTTCGCAATAAATGTAAAATGAAATGTAGAACAAACAGAAACATATTTTCTTAGAAAGCTTTTTTGAAATACTGTTAAGGAAAGAAAGAAGTAAAACTACACTATAATCCAGTCACATTTATTTAAAATTTAAACATCTAATTATTTCACAGTAACCGACAGTTTCTTAAAGGTAAAAAATAATTATAGTAACAATAAATAATTATAGTGGGAGAAGAATGAACATAGAAAATTTCGTGTCTACCAAGAATAATTAGCGTTCTCCTTTGATCGAGGCAATTTCAGAAACTCCATATCACTTGCTAACGAACCTACCAACCAACCGAAAAACAAAGTTTACTCAACAAGCAATACGTCCCGTAACACTTAACCAGCAACGGAACAAAGTGGAAATATGTAACAATTTAAAGTGAAAATCGTAGATAAATTTGTTTTTTGAATGTTAAAAATCAAGAAACTATTGCATACACAAAAGACACTGTCACATGTAATTCCTTATGCTGTTGATGTTGCTCTGTATCCAATGTTTCGCTTTCACAAAGTATGAAACCCATACACACTAGCTACATTCTTTCCTTTCGAATCTCTGACATTCGGGAAACAGGGACAATGGTTTCTCAATTGCCAACAATAAACGAAACAACAATAAGTACAACTTTGCCTTAAACTAGAATAATAGAATGAAAGTACAAACTAAAAAATGACGCGCGCCAAATTTCATACTTTGTGAGAAAGAAAACGAACTAGAGTTTCTTTGCTGCTGCAAAATCCGTGATGACGAACTGCACATACGACTTCTCATCGACCATAAACTCCTAGACGCTATTGTTAACTACACGTAATTTTTAATTATGTTTTGTAATGTATTAAATCATATAGCACGAAAAATTGTAGTTTTTGCTGTAGCACAGAAAAGTGCGCAGTTAGTAGCAACAGGTAGTGACTACTAAACAATTGGCAATTAGATGAAAATAAGAGGTTTAAAATGATAACAGCAGCGATGGTGGGACAAGGAGAGATGGAAGGGATATACATTAAAAAGGGCAATAAGAACAAACAGGAGATAAAGGAAACGCTTTTTGGTGTTTAACCACTTATCGTATTTTTCTACACTAACGACTCAAAAATGAAACAGTAGTAGTAATATTTTACAAAAATTTACACAATCATATTAAAGTTTACTTGTAAGGAATTTTTTATTATTATCATATTTTTAAACATATGCTGCTGATATTACTTTTTATAATTTTTAAAACAGTAGGGAATAGTGTTTTGTTATCGATTAAATTTTTTGTCTTGCCATAATAAAGAATTGTGTATTATAATTATTATTTTTGTTTAAACAACGATCAAGTTTTATTAATTAATCACTTTTTAAAGAGCCCGACGAAAATGTCGTAATTATTTTTTTTTTTTAATTTTAACGACAACGATGATTGTTTATGCTGTTGCTGTTGTTGTAGTAATAATAGTAGTTATGATGGTGGGCCAGGCTGAAAACAGGTTGTAGTAGTATATTGTTAGAAGAATACATGCTGCATACTCTTCATTTTGATGTCATCATGGTGACGAATTCTGCAAAAAGAAGAATAAATAAATGGGCTAATACATATTCAACGTTAAATAGGGCCACAAAAGAAAATAATATAATATTCATTAATTCTTTCCAAAAGCTGAATCATTTTTGAGTGACATTATTAAGATAGAGGTTATTACTACATTAATGGATGATGAATCGATGACTTATTGGAGTTTGAAGTGAAATACAATTACAATAATTATGATCTATAACAAAACTTTATAAAGAAGTATGTTCCGATTTTTAATAGAAATTGTATCGTTCAAACATCACAAATATATTTAACAACCAATATCTTAATATTTCATCACATAAAAAAATAGCGGAACAGATTTGCAAAAACTGAAAGCAAAAAGGCGGGGGACATGATTAAAAGCAAATGCTTTAATGTAAGTTTATTATTTTTCTAACTTTGGTTGATATTATTATGTTAATACTACTGCAAAATTTATTAGGTGTTAATCCATTGTTTTACTTGCTTGTAACTATACTAATCTTAAAACTGTAATGGTATTACTGTGAAGAAGTCTGGCAACAATATTACAGTAGCAAAAAAAAAAAAATAAACATGAAGTCTCTAATTTCGTACGCCTAGAGGAATACTAATATATGTAGTTCACCTTATCGTTATTTATATTAAATGCGACTAAGGAAGTGCTTTTTTTCTCTATTTCATTGGAAATAACAGAACCACAACGTGCGCGAAAAAATTCTTAAGGGCTCAAAACAGAAACAGTGAATATTTAGAAAAAATAAGAGCAACTACTATAGCACCAATTACACAACAAAAAAATGCAGACCCATCATGCTATAAACATTGGGAAAGGAAAAAGGCAAAATATTAAGGGGTATGTACAAGAGTAGTATTGACTTTTGTAACCGATTGATAGTATTAATAATAGAACACACATCATTTGAACAATAGCAAATGAATTACTTTGAATCAAATTGTTATTTTTACGATGAATTGTGCAAAAACGTTTTCATAAAGATGAAACGGTTACAATTGTATAGTTTGCGCAGAAATAAAGTTGCGCTTATTTCTTTACTTTTGCGCTGAATCGTTCAAGAATGAAAGGTAAAAAGGTTATGATAACGTATGTACAGCTAGACAGCAACTGACCAGCTTTATTGAAACTTGCACAACCGCGTGTACTATCGGCCGAAAACTATTCGTGCAACAGCGCGGAAATCTGCAAGAAAAACAATAACAACAGCTAGCAGATACGGTCACAAGTAGTTGAATTTCCAACAAAACAAAATTTTTCGCGAATGTAGTCAAAAACTTCGACTGATTCAAGTTTTTGAGGATGTTAATTGGATTAGTAATTTAATTCAATGCTTACAATGCTAGTTCTTATCATAAACAGTCGATTTAATTACGTATCCGCCTACAAAGCCACCACACAATCACCCACAATCCAATGGTATTCGCAATTATTGCATTCATACTGCACACTTGCACCTATCAATGTCGCTGTGTTCTATACTTAGAAGCACAAATAGAGAAACAGGAAGAAAACAACTTTATGATTGCACTTCACGCTAACACTTCCTTTTAGATAATAGTAGTAACCGAGTTTTTTATTATTAAATGTTCGAAGAAAAATATAAAATAATTAATATGCGTACGGTGCGTTATTGCAATATGTTGATCATAGCGAGGTGCGAGTTTAAAAATAAAATTTGCACACACAGTATATAATAGCCAATATGTGTAGAAAGTTATACATATATGTATAATGTGTAAGTGTGTAAGTATATTTCCAAGAAGCCTACAAGCAGCGCATAGTAAATATTTTATGTACAGTGTCTCCCAATAGTGCCAAAATAAAATTTTAGGCTTCAGACACGCTATACAATTTGCAACATGAGTGTGTGCTCATTTTCGCTTACAGGTTGTTACACACAGGAAAATAACGGAACACCTGTAGGCGAACGCCAATATACAGAAAGGAAAGAAAAGAGGAAGAGAGCATTTAAGAAATGCTATAAACTGAAACAAACCTTCGTAGTTTACTTGGCCATCGCCGTCAATATCGGCTTCGCGGATCATTTCATCGACCTCTTCGTCCGTCAATTTCTCCCCGAGGTTCGTCATGACGTGACGGAGTTCTGCCGCTGAAATGAAACCGTTGCCGTCTTTGTCAAACACTCGGAATGCCTCGCGAATCTCTTCCTCACTATCCGTGTCCTTCATTTTGCGCGCCATCATCGTGAGGAATTCAGGGAAGTCTATGGTACCGTTGCCTGTTAAAATAATAGCAAACCATAAGTTACCACATTCATTATATTTAAATCCAACTGTTAGTTACGTGAAGATATAGATATACCTTGAAGTAGAATATAAAAAAAGTTAAAGTTACCTAGGTGCCTATAACATTGCTTTTGTGATTTAAGTTATGAACTCATATTTGGTGTATTAATTAACTAATATAACCTATCCAAATTCGGACAGATGATACCACTCTATATAGTGCATAGCTTGCATTTCAACCTTGCCGTCCCACCACACCGTAACCACAACCACTAAAACACCCTCTCTATGGCCTAAACCGACTGTTGACATTTAAACACCGTCAGTAGATTATTATTAATTAAGAACTTCCATCAAACATCTTCGATATGCAAGGTAGAGCCAAGGCACACGTCCATCCTTTAATTAGACGTTTCAATAATAGGTAATTCTCGAAAGTCGCTTCTGAAGGAGATAGTGCTATGTGGATAGCGAAGGGATGATAATAAAAAAACTTAAAAATTTTAAAATTCAAGTACTCAGCAACAGCTCAAGTAATATACCAACCTTTAATATATTCATTAAACTTAATTTATATTTTGAACGTTTTATAAAGTTGAAAAAAAACTAATATTCTATCAAGAGAACAAATAAGTAAAACCTATATCTCGAGTATGCAAAACATTTTATGAGGTATATAAAATTAACAGTTCCATTGTTTTGGCCGTGAATAAATTTATGCCTACAAAAATAATTGCAAAATACGGCAATTGAGATTAATTTTTCCTCGTTAACCAAACAACATCGTTGTTAATCCTGAAAAAGCGCTTAATATCGTCAAACATTCCCGTAAAACTTTTATTGCTCATCCTCTTCCATACAAACAGATAAGTGACATTTGTAATGCACGATGATTAAATGCGTTCAACGTATAAATAATACATAGATGACTATTCCTCACATGTATATATGTACGTGTGTGTATGTTTGCAACGGTGTATAAAATGCTGCCAGTAGTTTATACAGTACTGAGACCGTAACAAAAAGCAAAAATCAAGGACTTGTTTTTGACGTTATACCTATTCGAAATTGAAGCGTCATGCACCAAACCTATTATTTTAACTAAAAACCATAAATTCACTTCATTTTTCATTATTAACAACTATCCGCACTACCCATCCATACCGATAAAGTTCCACCTGTCGCGGCCTTGGATTTGTTTAATCAATAATGTGACCGAAGAGCATATAACCCAGTTTCAGAAACATCCTTAAATGCTATTAAAAATTGTCGAAAATGTGTGAGCTGTAATTAACAATTGGAACGGTCTACTGAATGATGTACCAATAACAAAAACATTTTATGTTTTATAATGAAAACAGGCTTCCGATAAAAATCAAACATTAAGCCTTAAAATGTTGTTTTCTGCACTCTACAGGCTTTTTATTGTTGCATTTAAACAAAATTCTTTTTTATTAATTACACAAGAGGATTGTTACATTTTGAACTATCTGTATACCTACCTACTATGAAAGCAAAATAATTTTGGTTTGTAATAAAAGTAAAGCAGATATTAGGGAATGGCTTTAATATTTTGAATTATCTATTGTTAACAAAATAATCGATAAAAGAATAACAAGAAATCTGTCGATTATTAATTTATAAGAATACTGTAATCTGAATAAGTTTTATTATTGAAACTAAAGCACCTACACTCTTTTTTCCTACACTTTAATTCAATTAAAATTTACATAATCATTACTAATGACTCTAATTTAATTAGCTATTGTCTGTAACTCATTTCAAATAAGATATTCAAATGATTTATAACTGAAGATTACTTAAAACAGTAGCATATGATTTGCAGTTGTTTTCTACATTGGAAAAAGTGCAATAAAAAAGAAAAACAGCTATTTTTAGCACATATACATGTATGTTTTTATTGTCAAAATTTGAGTATATACGTACACAAAACTATTATTATAACTTGACACTTACCATCAGCATCTACTTCGTTTATCATGTCTTGTAATTCTGCCTCTGTGGGATTTTGACCTAACGATCTCATTACAGTTCCTAATTCTTTAGTTGTGATTGTACCGTCTCCGTCTTTATCAAACAGTGAGAAGGCCTCTTTGAATTCTGCAATCTGTTCTTCCGTGAGTTGGTCGGCCTGTCAAAATTTATGAAATCAACATTTGCAGCTACCTGGTATGCAAGTAAATACACGAAGCCATCACCGCATAACTTTTAAGCTTCCGCTGCTTACAAAACGGTCGCTAATGATACATTTCGGCGGAACTAATTAATCCCACAAACTAATTTACGCTAAAGGATGTGTACATTCCTCGATTAAATGCTAAATCGATAATTACAACGCAATACCGAACGTACCAAGGCGACAGCGATAGTAATATGTCGAACGTTACAAAATGGAGCTATTTTAATAAAAAAAATAATACGTGAAAACTTCGAAAACGAAAACAGCAAGTTCCGCATTGCGACAAAAATTTAACCGGTATAGCGTTAGTCATCGGTTAACATAGAATTTCAACCGACTCAGGCGTTTTTACCAAAATAAGACGTTAAAAAGTGATATCCGTTTATATAAGGGCTCGTCAATAAGCGATGGGTGATTATTTCAACTCACCATTTTGATATTTTAAGATTAAAAACACTAAGAGCAAAACGATGCACTAAACACAACAATCGTTGGCACCACGAACAACTGACAGGTCGCGAACGAATACACCAGCCAACTGCCGTCGTTTTTGTTGTTCGACGGTGGGCTCGAGGGGCGCGAGGGTGGAACTGCTGTTTTACCATTGCGGTCATGCGCTGTCTCGTCATTATGACAGGAACACGTCAATATTCCTACGCTGCCAGTAATTTCAAAAATATTTAAAGACGATTAAGAATTTTTTTGAAAAAGATGTAACTATGCTACATAATATTGCTCAAAACTACGCAACTAATTTGTGATAATTAAACATTTTTAATGAGAATTGCCTGGAAAAATCTCTTGCATCGGGAACTATATTTCAAAAGGTGGGGCTAAAGTTTGAATGGCCGGGTGCGGCCAAAGACTCTCGGTACGAGTGCATGCTATTGGCCACAATGCAGGTACCTGCAATGCGGAATACTACCCGTTCGCACTTCGGGGCAATGTTGTCAGTTTTTCGTTTCTGTACAATGACCATTGACAACGTGAAGAAAACAATAAAGGAAGTCAGTTAATGAAGGAAAATGCCAATAAATAAGTTAGGATTTAAATTTATACGACATTTAAGTAATCGCACTGAACTAAAGTGATATAGTATTTCTTAATATACGCTATTTCTACTAAGATTCAAAACCTTTAACAATTTTGTCTTAATGAGCCTCATTTTATTGTTTTTCTCTTCAATTATGTCATTATTATATGTCAATCCTTTGAACAAATGTTTTTTAAACTTTTCTTAAAAAAGTTCATGGTTATACATATGTCGGTAAGGTAGATAAGTATATGTCATAGGATGTATGTATAGTTTTGACGCGTCACTCTGCGTCTATGCATCGCGTCTGGCGTTATGCGGCTGCGGTTATCAATTACGTGGTTGCGCAAAAAATGACGTCAAATTTTTCAAAAACTAGTTTACGTTCTTGTAATAGTGGAGATTCTAATTTATTACTATTAAAATGATTATTTTTAATTATTTTGCAAATAAAATATAAATATATCTTTTATTGGTTGGAAAAAGTTTGTCTATTTTGCATATTTTAGGTACTCTAACAGCATCAATGTCACAATAGCAAAAAAATACCCCAAAAGAAATCCATTACCTACTTGCTCAATGTATATCGTATAACATAATAATATCAAATAATAAACGTTTAATAAAAATATATGTTGTTATTAAATGCTATGTGGTATTTGATTGATTTTTTAACAATTTAAGTTTTTATAACGTATGAAGTATTGTTATTATTATTTTGGTAAAGACATAAAGAAACCGTGGAAACAAGTGGGAAATAGCAACTGTTATTGACAGAAACGGAATTAGAGTAAGCAACGTGTAAGCGCAAGTTCATCGGAAATGTATTTCTTAATAGAAAGAAACCGGAAATAAAGAGATATCATTTATCTCTCTTTATTTTGACATTTTGAGGAATAGTCAGGCCAATCAGAAGCACCATTAAATAAAGACAAAACGAGTACTAGGTATACCAAGGTACTATACTATTTTTCATCTCACGCATTACCACCACTTACAGGACTGCATTACATCTATGATTAAGTACTGATAAATTAATATTTAATTGAAATTCTTTTTAGTCACCAAAGTTCTGGGTCATGCATGGAAAGGTTTACTCAAAAACATACCCACCAGGTACCGGATTCATTCCTATTATAACTGTTTTGGCCATGAAAATATACCGTTTTTACTGTTAAATACAAAGCGGTTGATTTTTGTATTTAATAAAGCACTTGCTTGGTATTTTGAAAAATTTACTTTACATTTGAATTTTTATTTTTGTTTGCCTCAAATTATATGAGGTAAATAAAATAAACAGTTCATTTTTGGAAATTTAACATCACATAAGGCATTATTAATAATGTACTCGACATTTTTGGTTTACTATCTTGCGGTATAATAGTGACTCCGGTGGAGCGCAGAGAGCAAGAAAAGCTTTTCTCCGATTGTGGAAGGTGTGCACGGAAAAAAATCGTTTTCGAGATTATTTTGTAAATTTTTGCTATTAATGAAGGAAGTAGAGGAGGTAGAAAAATGTGCCTCGACGGGGGAATTTGTGGGAAGCTCCCTTTTTTGAAAAATAAAAAACACAATCTTTGACTACATTCCATTAAAAGGAATGGGAGAAACGTTTGCAGATACTAATTTATTCACATTTTGAAAACAGCTAGTTTTCGGAATTCAAAATTTCCGCACATCCACTACCGTCGGAAAAGTTTTCGTACTCCTGCTCCAGTATCCCTGTTTTCCGTATTTTTATATTCAGGGTGTTTACCGAATATTAATATTAATACAAACGTTAGTAAATGATACATACGCTCATTACTTTTCCTTATGTTAAAAAACTTGTACATCTACGGATTACAAATTAAACTATAAAATGATTAAAAGGTATTATCAGTAAATAAGGGCGGATTATACTGAATTGTTTCGAGAATGCACGTATAACTACATTAGATTACAGTTACCTAGATATTAAGCTAAAATTATCTCAAAAATTTTAAAACTGTTTTAAGTACAGAAAATCGCGAACTTCTTATTCCATTGCAATTAAACCTCAAAATTAAATAACAGTTAATTAAAAATTTTATTGCCCACAATCACCTTTACATTTAGCTATAACAATTTCTTAGACTTATAAATACGTTTCAATAATATTTTATTTATTATATGGTACAGACAGCTGATTAAATACCACTATACAAGTTGAAAATATTTATTTTGTAATTTTTGATTTTATTTTTTTTAATCCCTCTTCTACACGTTTTCTACAAGTTGTTGTCAAAAGTATTGATATTTATAAGCGAGCAGTACATTTTTAAAGAGATGCATAAAAAAAATCACTGAACCTTCCGAAGAAAGTTAACAGGTTAAAAATACGCAATTTCTGTTTTTAGCCGTTTTTCAAAAATTCACCATTTTTGAGTTATAGACGATGTTAGGTCCAAAAATGCCTACTACGAAATATTTTTTAACAAACCAAGTCAGAAAATGAATCGTTCCTTACGATATTTCAATGTAAAATTTCAGAACGAATACGAAAAGTTGCTTTATTTGCGACCGAATAAATTAAAAAAAGTTCAAAGAAAACTGACATGCTGAAATGTAGATCTTTGACTGGCTTTTTCGAGCTTTATAATGCAAAAACTACTTATAACTTATAACTCGAAAAGGGTGTATTTTCCGAAAAAATGCCAAAGGACAAAGTGTTTATTTTTAATAAATCAATTTTTTTTTGACAGATTCAGTGACTTCTAATGCGTCTTTTCGAGGGCGCACCGTTTTAATGCTATCTAATTTTAAAGAGCTACTGTTGTCAACATGTCAACGTAGCTTCATAGATGATTTATTTTTTTTATTCAAGTAATTTATGTATAATATAAATATTAGAAGTACTATGATGTTATTGCCAAATTTTTATCAGAAGGAAATGGCGTAATAATTTGCAACTTGATAAAAAATAAGTAAATGCAAAAGAAGTCATGGAATAAGTGCACCTATATAATTTATTCGAAACATAACGGAACTGTGTCAAATGGAAGTATGGGATTTTTGGCTTCGACATCCAATGCTGTGGCCATACAGCTGCTGGCTTTCTCAAATTCATTAATCGACTCCAGAACTTTGCCCAAATTATACCTAAACAAGAAATGTTTGATTAATTGCATGAATAAAACACTGTCTAATCGTTCTTGGTATCAAAATATTTTATCATTCACGCTACAATAATTGTTTTAAACTTAAAGTATATTTCTTTTTATTTGTATATTTTATTCAATAACTCTCTAATTTTACTTTTACAAAAAATATCCTTTTTTATTTCTATTAATTTGCATAAGCAAGTAAAGTAATAGCCTGAGTATATAATTGCAACAATTTCATTGGATACATCTGTTCTACGAGTAGACGCTCGTGATCACAGCGGCAATAGCTTGTGATATTAACTTTGCAATTGGTCCAGAAACGACCACGAGCGTAGTGGTCGACGATAGGCTATTAATAAAAGCGTTATTTGAAACCGACCCCCGCACAATTGTTCAAAAAATTGCTTCTAAACATGAATCAAATCAAAAGAACTCGGCAAAGATGTGACTCACAATTTGAAGATAATTAAACAAATCAACGTCTAAAATAATCGTTTACAAATTTTACCGTAATTGAAACATTCATTGTTGTATTGTACATCAAAAACTGTCTTTCAAATTTACATATGATTTCATAGCCATTTAACCAAAATGTATAATCTGAAAGTTTAGCATGTCGAGGTGTTAAAGAGCTTAATAAATTTATGTAAAAATAATAGTTATTTTTACCCAAAAGAAGATTCTAAAGGGCTACATATACAGTAACATTCTTGAAGTTGGCTTTAAATATTGCAAACATACACTGTAATATTTAAAAGGTAAAATTAAGTTTAATCACCAACATGGGACTAGATTAAGCAAGAAACAAAAAATAAAGGAACCTCATTAGCATCTCTTTTGTCCTTGTTTTTGTTTCATGCACACTTGTAGTTAGCTACGTCGGCCAATCACAAATAAAGACAGAAAAGGAGAAAGGGTCCCAATGTCCATCTCACGTCTCACTACCACTTAAAGGACTGCATAGAAATTGCCTATTCTATTTTATTATCTCTATGCCTTCAGCAGATTCCTAAAAAAATGTAGGACGAAGTGCGAAAGTTTGTCATTTTGCGGCAAGCTTGTAGGAGGAAACAGGACACTATAAACCATAAAAATTAAGTAAACGTTTAGTGGTATGAAAGTCCACCGTTTTCGAGAAAAACTTTGAAAGTACAGACAATGACCACCTGTTAACAAGCAGCATTCTTATTGTATTTCTTTTGTATTTTTGTACTCATGTATTGCTTGTGTAACTGATAGACAATATTTATATAGTTAGTCGAAGTCGTTGGCAGTAGGGCAGATTGACAACCTGACAGTGTAATAGGTCAGTGTAGAATAATATCATTGCATTGACCAATACGTGAGTTTTCAGACGAATAGCTTCTTAGCTGCTGAATTGGATGTAGGGGTCTTGTACATTGGCCAGCATAGTCCAGATCTAAATTCGCTTGACTTATTTGTATAGGGTTGTATGAAACAGCGAGTATATGAAACGCCAGTGCAGAATGAAAATGATTTTATCACTACAAATGAAGTAAGCCAAGTGCGCAACTCAGAAAGAATTTTCGTAGAGTATTTTTTTGTCTGTTAATTAAGCTGCTTTATTCACCATGTAATTCCCTAATACACCTAGTTAACACCCTTTAAAGATACTTATTTTAGAAATACCCTGTATAAACAAACAAACAAAATAAGCCTATTTCGCTTACCACGTTATGTGATTGCTTGGTTCGATTTTAGCGGCGTTCCTAAGGGTTGCTTCTGCCAGACCTTGACAGTCCATATAGTGGTACACCATACCTAACTGTTGTAATGACTTGATATGGTTCGGGTTTATGGCTACAGCGTTCTGAAAACAGTTTTTTGCTTCCGTCCATTCTTTTTTGTGCATATGTACAAGACCTTTCTACAAAAAAGAATTACGTATAAATGCAAATACAAGTCAAAATTAAGTCAATTGAAATACCATATGCATTATATGATGAGAAAGAGCAAATATTTGAGTAGCCTCTTGTATACATTGCTGGGCATCAGCCAGCTGATTTAAGTTCAAGTAAATTTCAGCTAAAAGCAGCCATATTTCCATCAGCAAGAGCCACGCGCGTTGAGGCCCAGGTCGAGGACTAAAACTACTCATAGAACTCGCGACTTCGCTAAGAGCTTGTTCAACTTTAGAAGCGGCTACGCTATGAGTTTGTAAAGAGCCTGATACAACAAAAAAAAGCATTAAATAAATGTATTTTTTGTGAGTGAAACTTCTTTATGGATAATAAGAAGAAAATTTACTAGGGTATAAAACCGAAAAGTGTCACGCGTCACGTATATATGTATGTATTTGTTTGCTTTGATTTGTAATTCCCCTCTGCAGTTTTGTATAGTGCAAAAGTTTTTAACAAAACAAAACCAATATTCCACATTCGTCCACTCGTAATAAAGTTTTTGGTGTTTAATAATTATTAATGCAATAGTTTAAGCCTTTTTTTTAATACTACTCTATAATATACATTCTAAAGAAGTTTCATTTCTTACGCGTATTCACTGATACACGCACGCCCCCTTTTTTTTTTTAAGAGAACGACTCACTCGAATCTTTGTCAGACATTTCAGACGTGTAAAGTTGAAAAACGGACCGTGTATCACTCTTGCGATCACATTCAGGTACATCTGAAGTGGTTTGTCCTTCATAGAGGGTTTTCCAAAGCTCCAACATTTGCCTGGCAGTTGTTAAAGCACTCTGTAAATAAATTATAATGGTTTATTCATTTATAAAGTTATCTAAGAAATAATATTTTATTCTCAGTTTAGAAAAACGCAATTTTTAATTCAATTCTTAATACAAGTATATGTTTTGAATAGGACATTATTTTCTTGTGTACGTTTATTGTATGTATAAATCCATATTTATAACTAATAAGTAAGATATCTATCCCACGAAGGAATGAACGGGTACTTCATGTACACTATGCTTTCTTAAATCTACCAACAAAAATAAGACAGACATAGAAGAGAATAGTAAACTAATAAACAACATACGACAGTATAGTATAATTAGATAAACGTAGAATTGAAAAAAGATAGCGCTATGCGCTACCAATCACTGCTAGATCGAATTGGGGATATTACTAGTACCTAAGAGGAGCGTATGAATCAACACTTTTTCTTTGCTCCGCCTACAATGACGCTTTATTCTTTCCTGGGATGGATAAAAATTTAGAGTTATATGATATGTTCATTAAATCAATTAAACCAAGTGAAAATGATGCAAATTGGTTTATTATGTAGGTATTGATTTCAATTTTGCAGAAATTTGATGATCGGCAATTTGTGTAACGTCATGACGAGATCGTTGAATTTCTGGCGAATTCTAATCGATACCGGAGCTATTATAATAAACCAAGCAGCAAAAGTTTGTAATCACCTGAAACCGTTTGCTAATAACTGAGTGCGAGATTTACTTTTTTACTTTCCTTCTGTGAAAATGGCATAAAGGTAATGAAACATCATTTATTATTAAACAATATGAAACCCATAAGGCTCGATCTAAATGTAAAATTTAAGATTTTGTAAGTAGGGAAATAAGATTAATAAAAGATGTGAGTGAGGTTCTTTGGCATTAACCCGTCTGATGATATAAATAGGCAACTTCTTCGCTGTTACTACGAAGTGACAACTAGAAACCAATTTAACGGGCTATAGAGCACTTTTGCATAGAAAATTCACTGAAATTTATCTTGAACTTAATTTTATAGGCCAACAAAGATTATCTGACCAAATACGAGTGATACATCGAAATAACAGGATACCATTGTCTGAAAGGGAAATCATCAAACAAGAACTTAGAAGCTTTTTTCAACATCAGTACGATGAAAATATCGTAGAAAGCAATATTCCGGCAGAGGATAACCCAGCACTTACACAACTACCTATAAGCAACACACAAAAGTTTGAGTTGAAACTGTTTAAACTTACGGACATAAGTCTACAGAAATTAGTAATCCTTAATACATGCAGAATAGTACGCATATTTCTTAACAGTAGTGACACATCCCCCTTTTCAGAAAACGCTACGGTTTAAATTAAAAGCGGAGTTTTTAATAATCACCGATCATATTTCAGGGCAGGAAGTACTGTTATGTCTATAAAATACAAGAACAGAAAATTGGTTTCCATATCGTATCCCAAAAGATGTGAGTGAGGTTGTTTGGCATTAGCCCGTCTTCACTTGCTCAAAGTTAACCAGTGAAAACTGAGAAGACCAGGAAAATAATAATAATATGCGTACATATAATTTATGTGGACGCTAAAAACATTCGAATCGTTTACACTCCTTCGATAACTTATTTTGTTGAACTGCTACTTTTTTATTGTTATAAAACATATTTTTTATAGAAAAATATGCTTGAAATTACCTTGAGAATGTTTTCTTTAGCATACGGATGTTTTTTTCAATTTGTACTGTGTTTATTTTTTCCAATTAGATATTTCTAAACAAAAATACCAAATTACATACCTATTAGTTACCTACTACCCGATCTTTAATCATAGAGATCATTTTTTGTTAAAGTGAAGAAGCTAATTAACTTATCAATATTTCCTTGGATATTAATTTCTTATTGCAGAGGTAATATATTACATCATACTTCAAAATATGAGAGTTCCAAAATATTTTTTTTAGTAAAATTATAACAATCAAAACCAAATTGGAGGTTTTACCTCTCTACTGCAATTATTTTTGCCGACAATTTGGTTTTGGCATTTATGTTGAAATGTGAAACAAATTGAAGTGAATTAAGTGTAAATAATCTGTTACTCACATCGCCGTTATCTTCATTTAATTCGAGATGTGCCTTGAGATACATTAAATTTAAGCAATCAGGATACTCCTCTAAGGCAGTCGCGACCATGTCTAAGGCCTCCGCGTATTCCCTTTTGGCAGATAACAGTAAAGCTGTCAAGTGTAAAATTGCTGAGTTTTCAGGCCTTAGTGTTTGTGCTATATTGGCGTAATAAAGGGCTTCTTCCATTTTTTCATTGTTGGCTAGGTGCAAGCTCAAGTAATAATGACACAAATGATCGTTTGGTTCTAGTTGTACTGCTCTTTAAATAAAGAAGTGGCGTTTCTTAGTGACACTTACAATATTTTTAAAATGATTCTTACAATTGCAAATGCTCAAAAGCTAATTCATTAAGTTTCTGTTTTTCTTGTTTGAACATTGACAGGGTCTGTTGCAAATGATATCCAATACCAATATATAAATGGCAACGCCCCAGTAATCCCGAAGGATGTAATAATTCCTTCTTCATAGCGTCTAAACTATAATTGGTACCTACGACTGGATTCTCTAAATGTTCAAAACATAACCGTGCAGCTAAAAGACAATTGATTGATTTCGTAGGATCAATACGGATGACTTCCACTAGTGTATTCAGTGCTTGTTTATGACTCCCGCAAGCAATCAAGCTGAGAGCATGCTGGCGCCAAACGTAAGGTTCCTCAAAAGAGAATTTCATGGCGCGTTCTAATGACTAAACAAGGAAAACATACAATATTTAAAAAACAGAATAAGTAAATGACCTAAAAATAGCTAATTAAATACAAGTACGTATAGTATAATTTCAATTTCCATTATGAAGAATAGGGAACAAAAGATACCACTATATACGAAAATATTGGTACTGAGAATTGATAATCGTATCCTCAACAAATTTTTAAATCCTACAGCGCGCAGGACGGTTTTGCGCAACATAAATCATGTTGCCGTATTCGTCTACAAAGGTCCGTGAAGCAGAGAACCTTAAATTGACTGTGGATGGTGTTAGTGTAGTGAAATGTTAGAGCCAGTGAATAACTTTACCGTTAAGGCCCATGCCAAATTCATCAGAAGGGGTCCTCCGTCAATGTAAAGAAGCTTAACCAATGTAGTTTATTTTAAATAAATCCGATAAGCTGATTATACAAAAATTACGTGATGGAAAAAATCTATGCAACAAGCCACAGACAACCAATTCTCATAACAATTAAGTGATATACACTAATTGAGAGTTGAGAACCGAACCGAATTCTGTTATATGCAATCATAAAATCATTTTTTAGAAAAATACGACGTGTTTTACAAAGAACTGGAAATATTTTCAAGTAAACTTGATTGAAAAAACATTTTCCATACATTCATCAAATTATGTATTATCGTTCGTGCTACATAAAAGAAAAAATAAGTAAATTCTATGTTTGGTGTTTTGCTATTTGGATAATGCCCTTAGCTGTATGCGTAGTTCAACCTTTCTAATAATTACAAAACAGAAAGTGGGGATACCTCGAACATTACTATTACTAAGAACCTAATCAACGATACAGCGAAAATACGAACTGGGAACTAGCAAAAAAACCATNTCGATACATATGCTTTTGTATAAATACATACCTCCATTCAAAATTCCCAGCCTTTTCACTACTTACAAGTGTAGTAATTCATTTAATTGCTAGTTTTATGTAATGGTAAAACTTTTTACATTATATTAACAAAAAATTACAGAAATTGTATTTAATGGTTAAATATTTCCTCATCTCTGTATATGCATTTTAAAAAATAAGATCAAATTTAGTTACCTCCTGTAATAAGCTCACTTGTCCCCATCGCACAGTCGCCAAAGTTAACAAATCGTAAATAAAAAAAGCATCCTGCAACGAATTATTTCTAGCTTCTTTAAACTCTGGAAATTGCGACAGAACCGCATGACGTACCGCTATCGATTCTGCTATCAATAAAACTAAAAGAATTTCTTCTTGTTCATTTTTAGGAACAAACTGAAATTGAAGAGTAAACATTATTTAATTTTGCAATTATGATATCAATATGATAGCAGTTAGAATTAAAGATATTGGCTTCTCACTTGATTTAAATTGTTATACTGTTTTGGCTTCCACGGCGATTCTTTTTGAGGTCGTTCAAGAGGTGGTTTATACCCTTTATCTATCATTCCCTGGAGCAATAGTTCAGCCATTTGGCACATAAGTTTTAACCGAACTGTGTGAACTGATTGTGATTCAACAGCACTTAATGTTGATCTAAACCTTTCTAATGCTAAGACAGGTTTATTCTGTTTTACAAGATGTGTAGGGGCATCCAACAGTGCTTGTTCCATAATAGGACTAAGAGTTTTGTTTAATGGAGGTGGCAGTGGGGAATGAGTACCTAAAGCAGATATTAGTAATGTTCAATAAACAAGTTTAGGATTCTTAAGCATTCCCTAGCCCCTTAAGTCCATAAAGAACAAATATATGTTTTTGAAGATCAGATTTAATTAGATGAAATATACATACTCTAAATTAGCGACCGTATTCGACCCACGTCTCATATGAGCATTATCAACGTGAAGCATTTCGTCTGTTGATATTGACTTTGACCGGAAATCTAGTGTTGGTAATTGTTACGTGAGAAGAGGACGAAGCACATGTCAGCTAGTTAGTGTGTTTGTGCCTAATTACAGTAGCGGCGTAACTACTGGGTTTACATTTCATTTATTCTAAACGATGTTTGGCGATCTATTAGTAATCCCAAACACACATTTTTTAGGACACTATGAAAATGCCCTAATTTAGCTCCACTACTCAAACATAATGGTTCTAGAACATTCCAAGACGTTCTCGAATCTTCCGAGACTTTAGAACACTGGTCGAAATATAAAATTACCTTAGGTCGACCACTGTTAACCATTATATCTCCTACACCACCATAGATCCCGACATGCAACCACCATAGTACACGGCAGAAAACTAGAAGTTACTACCACATATATGTGTGATTAGAAAGTGAAATATACGGACACATGTATAGTCATTTATCATTGTTATTTACACAACTTATCTTTAGCGTTTTCCAAACCTTTTAAATAATTGTCGCGTAATAAGACACCTTTCGCACTAATAGTAACTTGTTTTCGTTAGTTAATCCTCAATAATACTATTATTATATCAATCACTCGTTCTATCGTCTCAGTGCACTGATACATTAACAAAACACGTAACACTGTGATATATGTTTCAGCACAGAGTACACAGGGCGGCATAACGCTGTATTGGATCGTTAAGTTAAGGTGTCATTAAAGTGTTAAGTATCATTAGTACTGAGTAAGCTGTTTCAACACATGCAACAGACAGAAAGGTGTCAACACAAAAGTATCATTCAACACAATGTTACCCATGTCTATAAAAAAATTCCCTTGTATGTGACATCCCCAAGTGGTACTTGACAACTTTACATTGCCCTCTACTTAGGCCAGTCATAGGTACATACATAACATCAAAATAATGATGAATAAATTACCTGTAACTGAAGACACAGACATTTGTTGCTTATCAAATTCTTGCATGTAAAGAAGGCTGAGATTGGAAGCTGTTGCAAAGCTTTTGTTCATTTCTTCTTCTCTTTCAGCTTTCTTAAATTTGCTAGATGCACTGTTATCTTTTGCCAAACATAGAGCTTTTATTGCAAATGATTCGGCAACTATTCTTAAACTTCTTCTACAAACAAACGTTTTATTACAAATTCTTGGAAGTACTATTGATCAGTTTTACATTGGTAACTTTTTTTCTGATAAACTGTCAAGCTCAGCCAACTGGAAGCTATTCAAGCTTTCTGCATACTGGCCACAACAGTAATTTAGCTTCCCAAGTAGTAAATTTGCGTCTAGTGCTACACCTGCCTGTTTGAAATTTTGGTACGTTTATTATTTATTAAATATTTAGTTAGTTTGTTTTAAACTCCTTGAATATTCATAAAACTACCTGCTTTCCTGCTTCATTTGAAGCCAATTGAAGATACCTTTTTGCCTCAATTAAACCTAATTTCGCCCTGTGTATGTTGGCTTCAATTGGGGGCCATTCTTCCAAATACTTTTCTAATTTCCCTTCTCCGATTAAAAAGTCTGATAAATATTCTACAAGAAGCACTTTGAAACTGTTTAAACCAACAACTTAATTGCAATTTATTACCAAAATTTGGAGACTTATCCCTTAATTGTTCCGCTAACTCAGTTACTTTCGCCCAGTTTTGTTCTTCTCTATTTTTTTCTAATTCAGTTTCAATTCTGATAGTCATATTATTGTTTCGTACTCTTGTTGTCATCTTGAAGTTAAACTTTTACTTTTAAATTTATTAAGAACAGCTTTCTTTAACCATTGTGTTTTTAGTAAACGCCATCGAGAATTTACATTTCTTCTTAAAAATTACATTTTAACATAACATTTGGCTGTTACCATTCGCTGTCTATATGTCTGTCCATAGATTAAATGACTGTCCATTGCCATAGATAATAGATATACCATAGACATATATTAATGGACGTGCCTTAGCTGTATGTCGTAATAATTTCTTGGATCGAAATGTGAGGGAGATGGCGTATGGTTTCGGACTAGTGCTATCTCTTTCATGACACGCTTACGCACTATCGTGAGAGAGATGGATATTGTCCGAAACTTCGTTCCATCTCTTTCTTTTGTTGTACCACAATTCTGACAGCTAAGGCATGTCCATTAGTAATCGTAGATGAGATATACAAATGGTCCATTGGCTGTCTATGTTCGCTCATAGATGCTCGAGGTAAAAGTCATGATAATACCTCGTTACCAAACGTCATATAATTATAGTACACACATCATTCTTTAACTATGTACTACGAAATATTAAAAAATACAAAAATAGGTAAGTGAAGCAATAGAGAAAATTTTTACCATTTTCTCAATTAAATTTCCGACTTTTATAAAATTTACAAAAATGACAAGGTGTGCAGTGCCGAAATGGAAAGAAAATCGATACCATTTCTTACAAATAATAAAAATGCTAGAAATTCCGGGCTAAAGCAATAAGATGATCAAAATTAGTCAAATCGCAACCTTATTTAAGGTTATGTGAACACCATTTTACAGAAAATAAATGTTTCTTTTTAAGTTTATATTAAATTAAGTTTATGGAGTACTACTAATTATGTATTTATAAAACTCGTCATGTGGTATAATCATAACTTCATTTTGTTTTGATTCTGGGGAATGGAATTTACCAATTCACTGCGGCCCAAAGTCGAGCGCGATGAGTGTACCACTCGGCCAGCATTACTTTCTACAAACTAACTTCAGAAAAGAGGATCACATTGCTATGTTTAGACTCCAAAAATATTATCACTTTATTAATTGATTTTAATAGACTATAAGCAATCAAATGAATAATGTAATAGACTTATTAGGAAATGCCAAATTATATCATTTTTTTGAATAACGTGGATAAACCCTGACCAGTTTTTACGACTAATTTCATAGACTAATTTTGTAACGCGGAAGAAAGTAGAATACTAAAACGACAAGAAAGACAAGAAACAACAACTAACATGACTTACTTTACCATGTGTTTACGCCGTTTACGCTTTGTGTTTGACAACTGAATATATAGAAAAAATGATGGGTAGTCGCTTATCGTTTTATAATTACTAAAATTATAAAAGATATAATCTGACAAAATTTATCTCTTAGGAACATAAGGTACGGGGATTTTCACTGTTTTTGCTACATATTATTCATTAGAATATTGTGGAACTTAACGTAAACACTAAAAAAGAACAAAATGCCACAGTAGTTTAATTAAAATGGTATCATCTTCAGTTTATTTTCTGTTTTATTTCAGTGTAAGCTTCCACTATTTCCTTTTTTAACTTCCATGTAGATTTACAAAGTAGTCAGCCCATATAGGAGACACTACTCACTGTTCGCTATTTTATGACCACTTTTGAACATTGGACTTTATCAAAATTGGACTCTTTGAACTGCCTTCACCTGTCATGAACTTTCTTATCTATATGTATTGTTTTGTTGTATTGGTTGCATTATTATCTATGGTCGCATTAAATCTTCTCTATGCATGTCTATACACGTCAAATGTATTATACTATACAATACTATCCTAAAGAAACGAAAGAAACAAAAGATTCAAAATGACTGGTGAAATCATTTTAGGAGTTAAATTAGTTTCCAACCAATGTCAACTTATTAGGATTGAAAATGTAGATTTAGAAGGAAAAGTTTATTTACTTAAAGATGAAGCAGCCAAGAGAGTAAATGTAAAGAAACAAGATATAGGTATATAATTTTCTCAATTATTTTTTTGCTTTATTTTCTGAAATGGTATGCATAGATTTTATTTATCGTGGAATGGTGCTTGAGGATGATATATCTCTTTCATCTTATAATGTAAAGCCCGGTGGGCTAATACATGTGTTACAAAAAAGAGTAAAGACGGAGGCTCCTGCTGCTCGTACATTTTCAGAAGTTGATATACAGCAACTGGTAATTGCTTTTAAAACCTTTACTCATACAGCAAGTTGTAGGACTGCCTTACAGGTTATCACTTTTAATGTATACATTTAATTATATTATTGAAAATAATACTTAAATTTTAGAGATTATCTAGACCTGAAGTGCTAGAAAATATCATTGCTGCTACTCCTGGTTTATCTGAAGATCCAATAGCTCTATCAATAATACGAGATCCAGAATTAATTGTTCAACTTTCTGATGTAGAAACTGTTCGGAAAATTGCTCAGAAACATCCTAGCTTATTAGAAGCAGCCCATCATATTGCTGCTCATGTTCACGAAGAAGCTGCAAATATTAGTCAAAATCAAGCAAGTACCAGTACAGGTTATTCATATTCCCTAGATGCCTTATCTGATGATGAGGAAATGGATTCTCCAAGTAGTGAAGGCTCTCCGAGAACTGCAGTCCCTCTGCAGCGCAATGCATCATACAATGCAATTACAGCTGCTCAATTAGCAGCAGCTATAGCTAATGTCACTAACTCATCTTTTGATTCACAAATATCTTCTACTGCACCATCAACTCCTAATTCAGCCAGCTCAGTCATTACTAGCGAAATGTTTAGCAATGCAATACAACAGGCATTTGCATCATCACCTGCATTTGGTTCTAACTCCTCCCCATTTTTTGCGCCAGTTAGTAGCCCATCCCCTGCTGATGCAGTTGATACTGTAATTTCAAGATGGCAATCTCAATTACGGCAAATGCATGAAATGGGATTAACTAATGATATTGTCAATGTTCGTGCATTACAAACAACATCTGGAGATGTTCAAGCTGCTATAGAATTAGTTCTGAGTGGAGCCTTTGATTGATTATACAATTTTTTTAATAGTTCGTTTATGAACAATTTCTCGTGTACATATCTCCAGAATAAACTTCTAAGTTATTAAGATTTTTTATCACCTCTTGCCCATTAATCTTACGATTCATCCGGTAAGCAATCAAAGTTACCTATAGTGGTAAACCTTTCCATCTACAAAGCGTAGATGACTTGGAGACTTAACGAAATAATTAACCAGTTTGAATAGATAGTATAGACTTGATCATAACAAATATACATTTGATTGATGTATTAATAATACATAAAAAGAGAATTTTTAACTGGCGGTATTATCTAAATAACGCTTGATGACCATGATGTAGGACTTTGTGTTTTGATCTGAACACCAATGGAGTCGTTTATCCGACGTTTAGGCAACTAGCTACTTAAAAAACGTAACGAGTCAGGGTTTCCCGGTTTTTTCCCAGCTACTTTTCTTAACTTTCCCGGTGACATCGTTTTGGTCTAGGATGTTCATGGAAAACGAAATCAGCTCAATCCTATTTTGTTCTTATACACTTTAAACTTTATAGTACTCATTAGAAGTAGATTAACTTGCATGCAGCATTAAGCATCATATGAACTTATGTACACTGCGTCACAGTGTGCACATTAAAAGATGATTAAAAGTATATTATCTAAAATATAGGCATCCATACATTTTACGTTCTGCGTAAAAAATTGCTGAAAACATTAATCCAACGACACAATAAATCTGTAAAATTTTCATTTCCGCACACCTGAAAGTGTTAGAGACAACACATAGTAATGTTTCTTATTATTTATTTTTGTATATTTATTATCGCATTAAAATGTGTTTACAAATAAGTTGATATTTTATTGCATATTTTGTAATACATGTTACAACTTGCCTGGAGGAATGTCATGAAAGGGTCATAAACACAGAAGCATCTTACCGTTAGAACAGCCTTTTTGAGAGAAGCTTTTAAAGTGTATTTTTAATTGCTTTGACTTGGAAGATTTTTAGCTTTCGCCAACCATTCTTAAAAATTATTGCAAGTATCTAAAACACGTTTTCTAAAGCGACATCTAAGAAATCTACCTCGGGAACGGAATAGGGTAGATACTTACTACCTAACTTACGTACTTACGGATCTTTTTTAGTAAATATTGCTTCCAAATTTTCACAAAATCGTTCATTATTAATTAAGCTATTTTTATATAAAGCTAGTATTGTATGATATTCAATTTTGCTCATTTTACAATGCTAACTTTACAGACGTATGTGCGGCCAGTTGTAACTATTTTGCATCTAGTTAAATGAAACTTTCAGTTAATTCCTTATCTTACATTATTTGCATTAAAAAAAATGATACAAAATAAGAAATCAATTGTACAGATTTTATTTCAAATTCCATTCAGAGTTGAAGAAAAAGTGTAAGTTGGAACTTTGTTCCCCGACGGCACACATTTTTTTAATGTTCTTTTCATTTTAGGTGTTCATCAAATAGTTAGTAATACCTACTCTTTTTATTTTCAGCAGTTTATTCTTGAGATTTTTAATTACCTTGGGGACCTCTGTATCGTTGTACCTATAAGAAACAGTCTTTTCGTTATGTACAATACCATCAGGCCCTCTTGAGCATTTTTGGTTTTTTACTGGTTTCAGTTCGTTTTGTTGTTATTAAGGAAAATAAATATTTAAAGTGCTGAGCTGTTTATCTTTTACTTCACTTTTTGATTTCTAAGTAGACTATATAATAAATTTTGTCTTTTTTGCTATGGCTTTTCCATTCTTTTATAAAACTCCAATATTCTTTTGGACTAGTACTTTTTAATATATTACTTTCATGCAAATTTTTAGAAACTCTCATCAAATGACTTGTTTTAGAACATAAGGATATAATCTCTCTCTAATCGATACATATGCTTTTGTATAAATACATACCTCCATTCAAAATTCCCAGCCTTTTCACTACTTACAAGTGTAGTAATTCATTTAATTGCTAGTTTTATGTAATGGTAAAACTTTTTACATTATATTAACAAAAACTTATTGTTGTAAAGAAATAAATATAATCACTACCTTTAAAAAAAATTTATTAACCACCAAATACACATTTACTTTAGAGGAATAAATCTAGAACTGTGTGTGGCACCAATACCAGGCCTTCCATGCTTAACAGGTTTGTATGTAAGCGAAAATTCACCCAAATAATGACCGATCATTTCAGGTTTAATTTCTACTTGATTAAATGTCTTACCATTGTACACACCTACAATAGAACCAACCATTTCTGGAACAATAATCATATTGCGAAGATGAGTCTTAACGATATCTGGCTTTTCATTTGGTGGTGCCTCTTTTTTAGCTTTACGTAGTTTCTTAACAAGTGCCATAGGTTTTCGTTTTAAGCCTCGGCTAAAACGCCTTCTGGCACGAGCATGCATAAGTTCCATTAGTTGCTCGCTGAAATAATAAGCAGCATTATAGTCATAACATATGAATTACATATAATAGAAAAGGTGGACAAGACAAAATGATATACTAACTTAGGCATATCTAAAAGTTGGTCCAAATCTACTCCTCGATAGGTAAACTTCCTGAATGTCCTCTTCTTCTTAACTTGTTCTTCGGCCTACAATCATGTTAATTTCATTAAATCATTTGCTATTTGGGCATATCGTAATATTTTAGAAAATATCGAAAATATACGAAAAATAATACACATACCTTTTCCCCCATTGCTTATTAACTAACTTTACGTTAAGGATTACTAATAAAATCTAATATTTTACAAAATTATCCCAGATTCCTTTTACACAATGGCTACTCGACATAGCATGGACATAACCATAGAAAGTACAATTCCCAACAATGCCCATAGATAATGCCATAGATAGATAATGCCATGTTGTGTGAAGTAGCATCCGATATAAATAATCCTCCAATGTAAACTTTACCAATAAAGTGTGCGTCGTTTGCGGATTTTAAATACGTAAGCATTAAAATTGTGCGTCGATTANATTCCACAAGAAGCGTTGAATGGCGTTGAGTTGTAGTTTTGATTTGAAATGTAGACGTCATGATAACCGTTTGTATCATTATTACGAATATTTACGCTGTTCATTAATTGAAATTATATCAAAATCACTGACTAGTGTTTCTTGGAAGTCAAGTGGAGTGTATTTGTTACGTATTATATGTTGTGCATCAAAAATTAGTAAATTGAGGTTAATTTAAATGGACTGATTACCATAATGTAATTTTTAAATTTAAGCATTTTATGCATTCGTGCATACTGCTTTTTTATGCTATGACTTCTGAACTTCATCAAAATTTGAATTGCTTTTCAATTTGCATTCTTTAGCGTTGTACATACAGAAAGTCATTTCCTGAGTACAAAAAGTGTCAAATATTTTCAAGGAATTACATTTTTAATTTTATTCTACATATATTTATACAAAAATGTGCGAAGTTAATGAAAATGATCATGTGCTACAACCAAAGAGACTGTCTATTGTAAGAAATTTGTTTCGTACTAACAGTTTTCAAGAACCAGGGGTAGTAGTGAACTATGACCGATACATTCCTTGTCGTGCTAATAATAACTGGCAAACTAGCTTTGCCACTATTCCTGATCCCCCAAAGGCTACACAAAGTAATAAGAAAGCAAGAGATACTAGTGAATCACCACGTGAAACTTCAGCATACAACTGTTTGTTAAAAAATGAATTGTTGGGTGAAACTATCGAAGATGTAAAAACACAGTGTGATGAAAGGCAGGCCCTTACACCAATAAAGAATACAAACTTATTTAAATATGGAACACCAACAAGGGTAAGTTATTTCATAAAATATTCATTATGTAAGTAACTGCCATAAGCATACATTTACTTCTTGGATAAAATAACGAATTACCTACCTACCTAACATTTTAATGTTATTGGGTATAAGTCAAATTATTTTTAATTACTAGGTTTTATCCACGGCTTCACTCGTGCTGATGTCCTAAATATGTGTCAAAAGTCATATATGACATAAAACTAATTTTTTCTATCCCTCGGGAAGAGCATTTTTTCATCTGTATAAAATGTAACCTATGGCCTTTTCTGTATCCCCGACAATGTGTATACAAAATTTTATGACTATCCATTAGGCAGTTAAGGCGTGAAATCGACCACATAAAACTAATTTTTCTGTCTCTCGGGAAAAGTATTTTTTATTTTCTTTTTTTGATAAAAGGTACCCTATGTAGTTTTCTGTACTCCTGACAAGGTATCTACAAAATTTCATGATGATCGATTGAGTAAATCGACCACATAAAACTATTTTTTTTCCTATCCCTCGGGAACAGTTTTGTTTTTCTGGATAAACAGTACCCTATGTGCTTTTCTGTACCCCTGACAATGTGTGTACAAAATTTCATGATGATCGGCCTACGAACAAACAGATAAATAAAAAAGAAATAAACTCACTTTCGCATTTATAATATTAGTTGGGATTTTTAGCAAACAATAAAATCTGTTTTTTTGTGTGAAACATAAACATATCAAATCTAATTTCTAAAATCTTATATTTCACCAATAGAGTTACTGGTGTCTTCCTTTTTAAAATTTCAAAATGCGCTTTATTAATTAATGAAGTTAATAACAAATAATAAACATGTTCCGTCTTGTTTATTGCAGACAATGCACAATAATATTAGTAATATTAAATCTTTCTGTGTAAATTAGTTGATAATGATTGATCTGTTCAAATTAAAGTCGTTACAATTACTTCAGATTTATTTTACAAGGTAAAATTAATTACAAGAAATTTATGCTTTAATTGTATTTCAGATAAAATAAGTTTCTAAATAAGAGTTTTAAAAATACTCGCATATTATTTGAAAAACTAATGAAAGTTACGTTGAACTGTTGCAGTAATAACAAAAATTCATTAGTTAGGTATTGCAACTATTAAACTGATAATAGTTTTGTCTATATTTATTTAAGGGAACCGAACATCTTTTAACTTTCTTATAAAATCAGAAGAAAAAATCAAAAATTTAAGTGTTAAGTATTTAAGATGAGTTAATTGAGAAAATTTCACTATTTAATTTTCGGAAATATCTACGTCTTCACAATTAATTTTCGAACCCTGAAAAAGAAATAAGATAAAAATTTAACAGAAATTGGGAAAACCTCCTAAGAATTGAAGTAAATTTTATTTTAATATGAATTTATGTACCTACTGAGGTATAAGTTCGTAACTGCATTTGTTACTTGTTGTTTATTCGAACAATTGTGGGAATATTTACCTTTCAATTCGAAAATAAATAATTTGTTGTGTTTCTTAATAAATATTTATAAATAATATTATTTGAAATTACTATGAGATGGGGTTTGTTAAAAATAAATCACTCTATGTATCTATTTAAATAAAGTTTAAACGATACATGTACATTGATGTGACTCAATTGTGAACGTTTATAAATGAAAAGCCTTGGAAATACGCTAGTTATAATAGCGATTGCTGATTGATTATGTAAAATTATTGATGCACCGTTCATCACATTGCACGCAATTACGTTAAAAAATATGGAATGATTATATAATGTGTGCAGCTTATTGTTATTGTTTAAAATGCGCTTTTTTTTAATTTTTCTATTTTGCGACATTGAAAAATTGAAAAATCATGCGGAATATAAATATTGTGGTTGTGCTTATCGAAAGATGAGTTTACCTTGAATTCTGTAAAAAATTTTTATACATTAGATGGAAAACTTGTTTTTCCTTTTATTACATGTTTTAATGAGTGCTGTGTCATACGTGTTTCACTGCAGGAATAAAAATCTGCAGTTGCAGAAATACATGGGAAATAATTATTCAAAAATTGTTAAAACTTGAAATTGTTATCTACAAGAATATTAATAATAACAAACAAGTACAAAGAAAAGGTTTCGGTTAGTATGTTTTCCTTTGATTTCATTGTTATACATATAGTACTATGTCGTGCAGTTCACTACGGTACAAGAACAAGTGAATATACTCATGTATATTGTATAGTATTCAAGTTTGGAAAAAAAAAAGATTAAGGTTCATGTTTGTGTAATAACAATGACAGATATCTTCCTTCGTGTTGTCTTCTCCTGCCGCAACCTTATGATCTGTGTTCTGAAACCTTTCTTGCCAAAATTAAATCTAGTTATTTTATATGTATTTCGTAGTAAGTACAAAATTTGACAAAAAATGAATTAGCAAATTTGATTTTTTATGTAGTTTTATTCTACCTATTTATTAAGTATACATTGTTTTTTCATGGGCATTTGTATTTGTAATTGAAAATTTATTGCAGAATTGTTTAATTAGCAATAATTAAAGAAATAGAAATTATGATTTGGTTGATTTTCTGATAACTGTATTTAATTTGGTTTCGCTAATAAAATCCTAGTTACCTAACTTATAATTAATCATTGGAGAGTTATGATGTGCGTAAAAGCATTTTAAAATGCTTATATTGCTATAAATTTAGACTAAGCGTAATGGGTGCAATCAAATGAAATTTGAAAATTGTGCTACTATTACAAGTCATTATTGATAAAGGTAATTAAAAACGCAAATGATGACATTTATTCTAAAAATTACTTTTTAATTATAGATTCCAGGGCTAATGGTAGAAATTTAGAAAGTGTCCACATGGTACGATGTTAATTTTATTTTCTGTTGAATTTTATATTAGCAATATATTTTTATTATAAATTTTAACATATCAAGCCGCTAAGGTAGGAAAATGATAACGTTATCAGGGACAAGTCTTGATTNTCTTTTCTGCTGTTAGGGTTTTAAAAGTTTGGGTGCACCTTTAGTGTTGTCATTTGGTAGTTTTATCTGTAGAGTTTTCCGGGTGTTTTGAAAATGGGTACTTTCGATGTACTCTTTTTTCGAATTTCAACTTTGCGACTTTGCCATATTGGAAAAAAAGTTTTTTAATTTTTGTTTCAAAGACAGCTTCTACCTATATTCGTACTGTTAAGTCCCCCAACGATAACCACTTGAAAACTCAATCATCACATTTGTCCCTGTTGCCTTTTCCTACAGCTGTTGCTGATTTTCTAAAGAAAATCAATTGAAATTCAATTTATAAAAAAACAAATCGAGTTATAAATATAAATGGAGAAATTCGAGTTACAGAAGTTGGTCTGTATTATCTAATAATGATGAGTCCTAAAGCGCTGAAGCTATAATACCGTTGCAGCTGGTTTAAAAACTGGAAACTTAGTAATTAAGTACATTAATAACAGAAAACAATGTATTTTTATCTATGTACCTACAGTATGACATTATGAGTAAAGAGTATGATTTATACAATATTTATACATATTGGCATGAATAATGCACACTAATATCCTTGTTGAATGTTTCATTTATTTGATTACCTTCTAACCAATTGAAATGTAATAAGTCTATAGAAACAAACATCAAGATAAAAGATGATATAATGAGTGCACATACTACATATAAGCAATTATTTATAGACGAAGTGTTTATAAATCGTATAGCTCTTACAAATATTTTTGTAGCTTCTGCTTTCCAATAACTGCAACTACGTGAATAAATGAGCTTCATCTTTATCATTATAGTCCAGTCAATATGGGCGGGTGAGTGGGAGAAATTATTCGAATTAAATTTTTTTACCCCATTGTGTTCCCAATATTCTTCTGAATACAATAATGTAGGGTGCCAGCTCTGGAACTGGAACAATTTTTAATATTCTTTGGTTTAATCTCGATAAAAAAAGCCTTAAGTTTTTTCCAATTGTGTTCCCAATATTCTCCTGAATACAATAATGTAGGGTGCCAGCTCTGGAACTGGAACAATNAGATGGAAAACTTGTTTTTCCTTTTATTACATGTCCAATGTAAACTTTACCAATAAAGTGTGCGTCGTTTGCGGATTTTAAATACGTAAGCATTAAAATTGTGCGTCGATTAATTCTGTTAAAAAAAGGAAAATTGTATCGGGTGCAAGTGGAAATTAAATGTCAATTTATTCAAAAACTGCTGAAGATATAATAATTTAATTAGCACTAATTGAAAAATTACAAACTCCGCTTACCATAATACTCTAATATTGAAGCACAAATAACAGGCAATCAATTGGCGTCAATTAAATTATTATATCTTTTTTTCTTAAGAGAAAAAAACAGAAAAGAAGGGGACCTAATCTAGCTCTTCTTTTGAGCATGCATGGTTGATAATCAACTGTGTCGGCTATTTTTCATCTCACAACTCATTTTATTTTAATCATTTCGTTGCACTTCAAATACGTCAAAATATTAAAAATTCTGATTTAACAATAACATCTCGGATATCGAAAATTGTTTTTTTCGATATTTTACACAAAAACTAACCTACGTTAGAACATTATTATAATTCTAGATTTTAATATAATCATCATATTGTGATTGAATTAGAAATTTAAATTTATTGCCAAAAAATAATATTATAAAAAGAAAATAATTCAACGCCTAAATGCGCTCTCTAGTAATGTTTCTTATTATTTATTTTTGTATATTTATTATCGCATTAAAATGTGTTTACAAATAAGTTGATATTTTATTGCATATTTTGTAATACATGTTACAACTTGCCTGGAGGAATGTCATGAAAGGGTCATAAACACAGAAGCATCTTACCGTTAGAACAGCCTTTTTGAGAGAAGCTTTTAAAGTGTATTTTTAATTGCTTTGACTTGGAAGATTTTTAGCTTTCGCCAACCATTCTTAAAAATTATTGCAAGTATCTAAAACACGTTTTCTAAAGCGACATCTAAGAAATCTACCTCGGGAACGGAATAGGGTAGATACTTACTACCTAACTTACGTACTTACGGATCTTTTTTAGTAAATATTGCTTCCAAATTTTCACAAAATCGTTCATTATTAATTAAGCTATTTTTATATAAAGCTAGTATTGTATGATATTCAATTTTGCTCATTTTACAATGCTAACTTTACAGACGTATGTGCGGCCAGTTGTAACTATTTTGCATCTAGTTAAATGAAACTTTCAGTTAATTCCTTATCTTACATTATTTGCATTAAAAAAAATGATACAAAATAAGAAATCAATTGTACAGATTTTATTTCAAATTCCATTCAGAGTTGAAGAAAAAGTGTAAGTTGGAACTTTGTTCCCCGACGGCACACATTTTTTTAATGTTCTTTTCATTTTAGGTGTTCATCAAATAGTTAGTAATACCTACTCTTTTTATTTTCAGCAGTTTATTCTTGAGATTTTTAATTACCTTGGGGACCTCTGTATCGTTGTACCTATAAGAAACAGTCTTTTCGTTATGTACAATACCATCAGGCCCTCTTGAGCATTTTTGGTTTTTTACTGGTTTCAGTTCGTTTTGTTGTTATTAAGGAAAATAAATATTTAAAGTGCTGAGCTGTTTATCTTTTACTTCACTTTTTGATTTCTAAGTAGACTATATAATAAATTTTGTCTTTTTTGCTATGGCTTTTCCATTCTTTTATAAAACTCCAATATTCTTTTGGACTAGTACTTTTTAATATATTACTTTCATGCAAATTTTTAGAAACTCTCATCAAATGACTTGTTTTAGAACATAAGGATATAATCTCTCTCTAATCGATACATATGCTTTTGTATAAATACATACCTCCATTCAAAATTCCCAGCCTTTTCACTACTTACAAGTGTAGTAATTCATTTAATTGCTAGTTTTATGTAATGGTAAAACTTTTTACATTATATTAA
>NW_020439134.1:601310-608554 GCF_000699045.2 Agrilus planipennis
AATTAATTGGAATTTTTCACACACAAGCCTTGCTATATGAGCTCTCAAAGCATATAAAAATTATACGGCTTAAATGTGAAGTTGGGTGCAAAAGAATACAATTAAATCCTCTGTCGGGAAAAAACGAAATGACTTTCCGAACAACCCGATAGTATGATTGGGTTGAAGAGCAGTGGTCAACATGAACTGTTAGATCCAGAAGTTTCCCGAAGTAGTGATTGCCTAGACTTCCAGTATAATCTTCTTCCAAGTTGTCAACATAGTGTCATTGAAGGTGTCAGCCGCTGTTGCCGATGAAACGTCTGAAATTATTAGGAAAAACCTTACCCAACGAAATTCATGTAGTATTATTTCTATTTAATAAGTCTTCTGGTTTCTGTTATTAGGTATGCACTAATAAGTTGAATAAGTATACGGAATATATAGGTACATAGCTACTTAAGCAAAAATTTTCTTTGCATTTTATTAAGATTAGTATGCATAGATTTGCAGATGATATAGCAGTATTAACATCTAGCAAGGAGGACCTAGAGATAGCTTTAAATAAAATGGAAGCGTTACTGACAGATCAGTACTGTATGAAAATAAATAAAAGTAAAACTAAAATACTGATATGCAAGGGNAACATCCAACAAAAATTGGGCTTCGTACTTTTCTTAAGAACACCCTAAAGTATCATTTGCCCGAAGCGCAGGTAGGTTCTAACTCTCTAACTATGTGGCTGGAATTTATTCAATAAGTTTTCAGTTTTTTTTTTAAATAAAACAAAAACGAAAAGTACATTTAAGAAAGGCGTACTTGTGTAGATAATAATGAGAGCTTTGGTTTGAGACCTCGACCACTCTTTTAACTTGTATACATCAACAGTAATCCATTTAATAAGATTCTCAAAAAAGCTCACGACTGATATGGGGCCTTAACAATTCATTTAGACCAGGGATGGCGAACCTTTAAGTACCGTCGTGCCATTTTTATAAAGAAAAGTTTAATCAGGTCATATACGTGCCATCAAATAATTTTGTCTCTGTCATTATTGGGAAAATAATAATAATAAATAATATCAACTCAAAATTCTACAAGAAAATAGAAACATTTTGCAATGTTTAAATTATACGTGTAATTTAAATTAAAGTAAAATTAGTGTGACTTCTGTTTTTGCAGATTAGATGACAAATAACTTATGTTAGGGTTGTAAGATGTTAATTTTTGCGGAATGCATGCTGAACTGGAGTCATCTACCAAACGGTTTGTAACTGCGAGTTTTTGATGTTATTAATCTCTGAAAATAATGACTCGCAGGCATAGGTTGATGAAAACATTATTAAAATATCATATGCCAGCTTTCTTAAAAAATTAAATGTGTTATCGCATTTCATGTTTCCAAAATTTTGTTATTAGCATATTCACTTGTATTACCCGTCGATTTTTTTGTTTCAATTATTTGTAACTCTTTCCTTGTTGCAATAACTTTTTGAAGCATATTGAACTAGACTGGAAATCAATCAGCTGAATTTCAGATTCTTCAATTTATTTTATTAGCATCTAGCAAAAAATTAAATGTGTTTGTTATCGCATTCCATGTTTCCAAAATTTTGTTATTAGCATTTTCACTTGTATTACCCGTCGATCTTTCTGTTTTAATTATTTGTAACTCTTTCCTTGTTCCAATAACTTTTTGAAGCATATTGAACTAGACTGAAAATCAATCAGCTGAATTTCACATTCTTCAATTTATTTTATCAAATGTCACATCAGGGTACATAATAAACTTTCGTATTAGTATTTCCGATAATTCTCTGAAGTGAGAAAATCTTGCTGAAAATTCTTTGATTAAAGAATCAATGACAGAAACATTAGTGACGTGCCCAAAATATTCTGTCGCGTGCCACTAATGGCACGCGTGCCATTGGCTCGCCATCCCTGATTTAGACCATGGTCTTTCAGCCTGTGGCCGTGAAAGCCTATGATTATATGTTAATTTCAGATGTAATAAAAAGCATTTTGAATTATTTTTCTTATAGTTTTTGAGTATGTGATGATGAGTATTTTCTTAATTTTTGGTCATTTAATGTAATACTCGAGCCAAATGTAGACTACTTTACGAATTGTTTTTGAAGTTAGCTGGAAATGTTTCACTTTTCTTCGGCCTCTTAGGAAGTAATGTTTATTGTTTTAAAAAAATCAGTCGAATTGAAAACTGCCTTTTTTTAAGTCAATTGATTATTATTATTATAAATGAAAAAATGAGTTTTGAAAATAAATACTAAAATATGCTAAACATGTAAGAAATTGCGTTTATCTCATTCTGTTTAACTGTTATAAATCAAATTACGCACATTTGGAAAACGCACGCTCGAGTTTCTGTTTGTTCTATTTTTATCGTACGATAATTAACACTACGTGGGGAAAATTGTACTTTTTTTAACCTTGTAAAGGTGAAAGAACCTATTGCTTTACACCCCTCTCGTACTCCGTTTATTATTAACTTGGAAGCAATAATTCTTTAGCAAAACTACAAAATTAGACGCTGTTAATGGGAATGCGGCGGTCCTAATGCCACATGTATGTACACAATCAATAGAAGCAGCTGTAGGTACATGATTTTTTTTTCTGTAGAGGCTTTGGGTCATTCCCAAGTTTTAATACAGGAAACATTACTCACATCGTTCAAAATTCCGCAATTTATTTGCGTATGTTTGCTCTCTATGAGGTATTATTCGTTTTTTTTTTGTGTTATTGTTTCAAACATCACGTTAAAAAATAAATTGTTTCTCATCTAAAAATTAGATTGTAATTTTTGAAATTGGTTCAAAACAATAAATACAAGAACCCACACAGAATTTCGAGTGAGGTTAAGAAAAAATGTGGCATGTATGTAATATTTTAGATTATAAATCCACAAAACCTTTAGCAACTTAAAATGAGGTGACCAGAATTGTAAAATAACTCAGGACACTGGTACCTCCCAATAAAAGAAAAATTAACTATTTTAGTTGACTTTGATTAGTAGGTAAAGATAAATTGTAAATAGGACGAATTGGGTGATTATTATTGAAAAGGAGGATTTCCAATAAATTTATCTGAAATGCGTTTCGACACCTTATCTTCAGTTAAAGACGAGGTGTTTTTGGTATTTAGTGTTTTATTTAGTTTCTATTCCACGATACTCTATTTTCTTGTATCGTAGATTATTATTTTATTACCAATGTGATACAGAAAAGGCTTTTGACAATGTCAAATGGGACAAGATGTGAAATATACTTAGAAATGTAGGGATGAGTTACAAAGATAGAAGAGTGATGCTTAGTTTATATAAAGAGCAATATGTAGTTATAGAGCTGGAGCAGCAACGAAGAGAAGTAAATATTACGAAGGGAGTCAGACAAGGGTGCATACTGTCACCGCTACTTTTTAATCTAAACATCGACGACGTGATCAACATTAAAGACAGTACAACTGTAGGGATATAATATACAGGGGCAAAATATTAGTATGCTTAGATTTGCAGATGATATAGCAGTATTAGCATCTAGCAAGGTGGAGTTAGAGATAGCTTTAAATAAAATGGAAATAGTAAAAGAACAAAATAGTACTGTATGAAAATAAATAAAAGTAAAACAAAAATACTGGTATGCAAGGGAAGGAAAAGTAGGGAAAGAGCGGATACAAAGATAGAAAACAAAAAATTAGAAGAGGTGGCCGACTTTAGGTATCTAGGATGTCATATAAATCAGGACGGAAGGAGTAGTAGGGATATAAAGCAGAGGATAGCGCAGGGTCGAGTCGTCTTTAGTAAAAAGAAGTCACTTCTATGCTCGTGAACGGTTAATTTAGAAATTCGAAAAAGGTTGTTAGAAGTGTATGTTTGGAGAACAGCGCTGTACGGGTGCGAAACATGGGCAGTGGACGCGGCGGAAAACAAAAGGTTAGAAGCGTTCGAAATGTGGTATTCCAGGCAAACGATACCGTGGATAGAGAATGTTAGAAATGAAGAGCTATTAGAAAGAGTAAGAGAACAGGGGACTCTATGAAAGTCAATAAGAAATAGGCGAGATAGGTTAGGCATGAAGGTCTAGTATAGTCAGAGATATATCAGAGACAGAAGCGGAAGTTAGGAGGGGTAAAGGTAGACTTAAATTAGATTACTGTTAGCAAATAGTTACGGATATTAAGGGTTGTTCTAGCTTTAGGGAAATGCGAAGATTAGCGCAGGATAGGAAAGAGTGGAGGTGCGTGTCCAACCAGTTTTAGGACTGACGACCTTATGATGATGATGAAAGTGATAAGTAGAATAATACTAAATCAGCATAAAAAATGGGCCGAATTATTGGTTAGGTTATGCCAGTTAAGTTCAGATCACTTGGATTTAAAAACTCACTCTTTATATTAAAATACTGAGCATTTAAATTTTAAATACACAGTAAGTAATTAAGACACCTGAGTTTACATATGTTTTAAGGAAGAATGTATAGTAAAATGCGAGGTGGGAAATTAGAAAAAGGTCAATAAAACACCGCCAATTATTCCAGTGTTCTTGATTTTTACCAGTTTTTGATGATGAAACAATCTTTGTGAAATTCCCCAAATATTTATTTATTTTTATCAGTATCATGCCTATAAGTAATTTATTGATCTAAATTAAAATTTTCAACACTATTTGGTTACTTAGTAAATACGTAATGTAGTGTGATTATTTAGATCTAATTCTGTTATTGGTTTTCACGCATGAAATTTTTAATGTATGAACTTTAATTTTCATCGCTGATAAGAAACAATGAGTGTTTATACTATAACTCTTGTTGGGATTAGCTCCCACCAATAAAATGAATGAAAATAACGTGAAGCTGTAACTAAAACTCATCTATAAATAAGATATATACCTATCAGACCATAAATTGACAATAGGAAATGATAAAGATTTTTTTATGAACGTTAGATAAAGCAGAACGATGGTCATACATTTTCAAGACTTATTGAGTTCTCAAAAGAATCAAACACAACATAGTTTGAAATTCGTCAATTGATGCAATGTGTTGCTAAAATGTCCAAACAAATGACATACCAGAGAATAGAGCTCAGAAACGGGTCATATCTACAATAAAAAATGAAAGGTATCCGACTATGCAAGGTTTTAGGCGATTATTGTTTAGAATAAAATGGTATTGGAAAAATAGTGAAAAATCTCGAAAAATATCGTTTTTACTTTCTATGGCGAAAATCGTTTGGATTACACTACAAAAGTTATACAAAATTGAAAACCTTTCAAAATGAGTCACAGTTCATTGATCAGGCTGATCTATCGTTAAGAAAAATTCATAACTTCTTAGAATACGAATTTTTTCTCGGTTAACCCCACACATGTGATTCAGAAATTTTCGTTATGGGCTTCTANAAATTGCGTAAAAAAGTTTAGTCCGAATAATTTTTCCTACTTACCCGTCCATATTGATTAAATTACAGTAAAAGTTCCTTATTCACGGTTTTCTTATTCGCGTTTTCATTATTCGCGGGTAAAAAAATTGCAACCCAGTTCCTATATTCGCGGCTAAAAATTCCATTATTCGCGGATGCAATCGGTAAACAAAAAAGGATTCGGTGTCATTTATTAAGGGGATTGACCGTAACAGACCGCTCGTGCCTACTGTGAATTTTTCCGATAACATGGGTTTCTATTCTAAACATTGTAATTTAACGCTGCGAGATAAATATCTAACTTTTTGTCTGGTAACATACAAAGATTCACACTAACTCGGTACGTTTTCTATTTTCAATAATATGGTCATTAAAAACTTTTATAACTGCTTAAAGTTGATGCTTCTTGTAGGACACGTATTTTCAATAGAAATTAAGAAATAAAAAAATGGCCTTCGACAAGCTTTAGAACAAAGCTTTACCTATCTTACTACAAAATTTCAAACCTCTGTTCCAAATATTTAACTCATGATATCTAGAACCGATAAGCATGTTTTTAGTATACGGCGCGTGTACTACTGAATCCCTTAATGTAACAGCATCTTTTGAGTATTTACAGTTGGTACGAAGCGGCTTTTTTTAAAAAATTTAACCGAATACAAAAGGATTCGGTGTCATTTATCAACGTAGCATCTTTTGAGTACTATTGGCTCATGCTGAGGCGACTTTTATAAAAGATGTAACTGAGTGGACTAATTTCAAAATTCAAAACAAGAAAAAAATCACTAAATTTTTTAAACTCTTGTCTAAAGCTGATTATAACGATTAATTTTAATTGCGAATTTATGATTTTATTTTGATACATATTGGTTTCATTTTGGAACCTTAGGACGTATTCCATACTAATTACCATTCCATATCTACGGTTTCTGTATTCGCGACATATTTATGGAACGTATACCCCGCGAATAAAGAGCTTTTACTGTAGTCGCATTTAAAAGCAGCAGTGCTTTTCAAAACTGTGAAGGCGGAATTGAAAGTAGCGGCAGTTCGCTACTTTCAATTCCAACGAGCAGTTTCGTAGCGGTTGCGACAATTATTAGCTTATGATTTTTCTTTTGTTGCTTTTACCATTTTAAATTGTATCCCCCGTTGAAACAACACATCTTCGGTATGTTAGTAAACATTTTAACAAAAGAAAAAAGAAACTGAAGTATTGTAAAGCAAACCTATCAATCGTTTTCCAGTAAGGTCAGTCAGCTGTTTAGTTTACAGTACGAGTTGTAGGATACGTGCTAATCGAATTGCACTTCTAATAACAATTATTGTCTAAGTTGTTTTGCGCGTCCTAAGTGTACTGTTAGATGGAAAACGGGAAGCAGTTATTTCCTGTGCTGTTTTCCTTATATGCTCGCACATACGATTGGTTAAAGGAAGTTGCCAAATTTAATCTACGACTGTTTATTGATAAAATATATTTTTTTCGTTAAGAATTTCTTTGATATTACACTCAAAGTTAAAGTTAAGAAAAAGAAATGTGCAAAATTTGAAGGCAATCGTACAATGTTTAGCGATAGAAATAAGACGTAAATTACGTTTATTTTTTCGGTTTTCCTTACAATACATATATTTATGGGAAAGTTGAACGAATTTCGATGTTATATAGGGTTGTTCGGAAAGTCATTTCGTTTTTTTTGTGGAAATGAAAGACAGTTTTCGTATAATAAACAAATACTTTATTAAATTATATATTGACCGTTCTGGTCCAACACCTTTTGCCATCTTTCTGGTAGTAGCATAATTCCACGCTCATAAAATTTTTGGTCTTTGCT
>NW_020439134.1:615375-621590 GCF_000699045.2 Agrilus planipennis
ATGTTTGGGAGGTACAATCGGAGACAAGAGTACATAAAATTAGAAATTCGTGATTAATTAGGTTTTGCAGCATATCATGAGGTAAATAAATACTATCTATACTAAAAAAAAGTATACGGTTTGAGAGAAAATTTGGAATTTGACCAAAAACTTTGAATAATTTCATTAAATTAACCAGAAATTTTCGTTATGGGCTTCTATTGTATGCGAACTCGCTTCTCTTATGGACAGTTTTGTACAGTTCCGTTTTTGTTCCATAAGGAACAACACCTTTACTTTTACGGACTGTTTAAAAAGGAATACTGACTAAAAAGATACGCAATTTCTACTCAACAGACGGCTGATCTGTCGATACTCCTTCAGAAATATGTTGAAGTGCGTCAGACGACAATTTTGAAGCATTTGATTAATAATAAGTAACACGTCGATTGTTTATTTGACGTTCAGCAATCATTATAGGTAGTAATCTTTAAATAGTTTTTTTCTCCTGAGTTGACACCTTTCTTTAAGGAAAATTTTACTGTATTTTGAGGTTATGCGTTTGATGCATACGTATATTTTCTTAAATTAGAGAGAAATGAATTATTTATGTTTATAAAAAATAATTAAGGTTTTTAGATTAAGAACTTATTTGTTAAATTAGTTAAATAAATAAATATTTACTTGCTTATTTCAACTGTATAAATTTACTGTACTAAACTTCCGCCAGTACATGAAGGAATCATCGATAGTGTAGTGGTGTAAACTAATGAGAAGACTTTTTCCATATGAATTATTGCTTTTTGTGTAGTTTCCATGATCTAATCTTTGTTAAATTTTTTTATAGATTAAAATGCTGTGTCATTTGTTTTTAATAAAAGGGCATTGGCAGTGTTCAATTCAAAGTGTTAAAAAATATTTAATAAAATATACAAACACTATTACGTTTCAACTTGCCACTGCAATTTAATAGTCAAAGGTATAGACAGTCCACTCCATTTTTCCCCATTATTTTTACAGATAAAAAGGTGCGTAATAAAGGAGATTGTAGGAAGTATTACATTTTTACGATTTTCTCTGTAAGTATAGTGACTCACAAAAGTATCCACACACATTATTTGCTAAATAAATGGAAACTGGAATACTGACGAGCACCTTAATAAAAACCATTATAAATATATAATTTATTACAGACGTGAATGCGGTTTAATTGATTAGTACAAGAAGGCGAATCATAAACGTATATAACTAAAAATATGCCTCACATGTATTTTTACACCTAGAAACGGCATCGTACCATTTTTAGCTATATAGTCTAGTCATTTTATACAACAAAAGACCAAACCTCTAAAAAGTCCAACTGAAGATTTATGTACAAGGGCTAGGAAATGTAGCCAACAAACATCTATCGGGGTGCTTCAACTTACTGAAAAATAGAGAGAAAAGGTTTTTTTAAAGGAAATAAGTAAAGATCCAAAAAGTTTTTTTGCAGTTATTTCAGTAGAATGTAAAAGTACTTTCCAGTTTCCATGGCCTTTACCAACACACTCCTCTCGAACTGCAGCAGACAATTTTTTTTTTTTCCAGTTCTTCTTTTGCTCTACGTCATACCGTTTCCTCTCATCACTTTGAAATATATAAAGACTCATCTCTCTCTTCCAGAAACAAAATCTTTACCTTTGAGTTTAAATCGAAATTATTTTAAATTTTCCTTCTGGTACTGTTAGATTCACTCCTAGGGAGCAGTTACCAACTAAAACCCTCTAGGTCCTGTTCACCAACCAAACGGAAAATACCTACTGCATATAGGCATGTTAGTAAAATATGCAGTAACTGCAATATATTGCTATCTACTGAAATTTGCTGCTAACTGAAGCCAGTATAAAGATACTATACAGTAGATTCACTCCTTTGATCTGCCTAAAATACGAACAGTTTTTGCAGACCATAAATTAATTTTCTGTGTGCTGAATATCATATACGAGGACGGTTCAATAGCTTTACCGAAGTGTTTAGGTATTTGTACTATGGTTTCACGATGACACTTTGTACAGCCCAGCCCCTGCTTAGCGTAGTTGAAGTGGTGAAACGTCAACAGAGGGGGTGATGTATGGGCGTAGCTGGGAAGTGAACCTACTGTATAGAATCCATATACTGTTACTGAAGCATGCATTCCAAATGTTAGACAAGGACCTTATATTAGTAAAATACATATAATGATACAGTATATCTACTTGTCCAACCGTCTTGATGACGCAGCTTACAAACATACGTGGTAACCACGTAAACAGTTTAGTTAGTTCTTGCTCAGTAATTTGTCAAAACTAATAAAATAGTCGTGGATTGCGATTTCGATCTTATTAAATCTTATCAGCACACTGTAGGCGTTTCTCTTCTTTTGATCAATTTTTATTTGGTTTGTCTAGTGTAACACTATTGTATTGCTAAAAGTGGTACCATTAGTCATTCTACAAATTTCATTAAATTAACTGGATATTGCAGAGTATGAAGACTTTTGTGACCTGCTGTAAATCTGATTATTTTATAAAAGCAAATCAACCAAACATACATTTTTCAAATGTACGCCTTATATTAGTAATAAGTCTATCGTGTTTATCAATTTTCTTGCATTATTGAAACGTTCCAGTTCCAACTAATAAATCTCGAGTGTTTCAAGAATAATTGCTGATAAGTAGACCACCGATAACACGAATATCCAAGTCAATACTAATTTAACAAATCTTCTAAAAGCATTAAAAAACGTTAGGGAGTCACGTTAATTGCATTTTTAGCATACCTCTTGTTTACTTTACGACAAAAAAATGTTGCACTTCTGTTTTTTTACCTGGATAGGTACATTAGCTCAATTCAAATCGCATGTGAATTTTAATTGATTCAATAAATAGTACTTCATGGATACTAGTGAATCAGTGCTGTGTATTATTAACAACTTTAGAAATAGCTTTACACAAATTATGGTAAAATTATTTTTTGAAGTGAAGGGTAAGTTCGTTTCATATGAGAGTTGCTATGTAACGAAATCATGCAACGCATTTCCCCCGCTGTCTGTCGCAACGGATTTTAATGCGGTTTTTATTAATAGATAGAGTAATTCAAGAGGAAGGTTTATATGTATAAAACATGCATAATATAGTAGAGAAACACTGATAATTTTAGAGGTTTGTAATGTGATGTCGCAAATAAAAACATTTTTTGCGCTTATATTGCAAACGCTGGCTGAACCCTACGAGATAGATCAAAAGAATATGCTACAGTACTGTAAACCTTAAAAAGGTCTACAAAAAAGTCCCTGATGGTATATGTCTATCTCTTAGGGATAACTCAACCATTTTTTATCCTTTACTTTTTACGAGAAATAATGGCTTATTTACGAAGCGATTTTAAGCAATACAGCAATAATCATTATCCAATTAAGGACTTTAAAATACATTGTGCATTTAATATAGATCAATATGGCCCTTTACAACATGTTATTTAAATGAATATTTTCTAAGATATTACAGACTTAAAATGCAGAGTACCGGCCGGTTTGTATTGTCTAATAATAACAAAAAAGCTGTGATTTTTGTATATAAAGACATTCTATAGTATATTTACTATTAGCATTGCATCCGTGCGAAGCATAGTGTACAAATAATACAATTAAACCAATTCCTTAACCCCAATCACGGTATGTTTGTATGTTTGAAGAAGTTTCACTTCAGTAGCGTGTTGTATAATAACACGTTGTATTTTTTTATTTATAAAATCTATCAATTAACGGTAAAATCTTAAGGTTAGTAGAAAAGTGTATATCTAATTTTAGTTAAATTACTTTGAAAATCTAAAATAATTAATTTAATAAAAAAGCTGCAGAAACGTTCTTATATATTTTTAAAAAAATGCCATCAAATAAACTAAAAAGATACGTACAAGTAGGTAAATACAAGTAAACACTATTATGCACCTTGTGCAGGAATTTCGTATGTCTGAAATTACATAAAATAAGGTGTGTAATCGTTTATCGGTGATTAATAATAATATCAATACAATTTAAACTGATAACGGTTTGATAAAAACAGGTGAAACGACAGTATGATAGTATTTTTGATTGAAGTTAAATAAAATTATCTTCTCGTTTTTATATGGTTAATATTATATTACAATATTAATACTTTCTACCTCGCCTCGCTGAGTTTTCATTTTTCACTTATTGTAAACAAGTATTTTGTGGTTGATTTGTTATCCTATATGCCTAAATATTTTTTAGGACAGCGGTTGAAAAATATATTGGAAAATGCACTAATTTAGTATCAAAATCCGCCTCCATCACACAAACATGATGGTCCCCGAACATTCTAGAACATACTCGATTTTTTCGTTTTCTATACCATAGAACATACCACTTGAGGACAATCTTAGATATTCGAGAACACCCTAGAAACATTTCAGAACGTAGAGGATTTTTTATTTAGCTGGTCGAAACATATGAGAATGCCCTAATATAGTTTAGAAGCCGGCTCCACCACTCATCATAATATGGCCCTCGAACATTCTAGGGCGTTCTCGATCCTTCCGGCCCAGTTTAATGTATAACAGGGTGGTCAATTGCGGACTGCGAGATTTTAAACATTTTTGAGTATATTTTAATCGAAATATGAAAATGCCCTAGATGCCTAGGTCGACCACTTTCAACCACCATATCTGTCACACGACCCCAGCCGCAGACGTAACCACAACGGGAGGTACGAGGCTATTACGAAATACTAATACCGGTGACCTACTCTAAGTGGTTGTGGCTGCAAAGTGAAATATGTATGTCGGAAACGGTTTAATCAATAGCAATATAACTGACACTTGGTCCTTGATTTGTTTCAAAATGACGATGTAGGTAGAGGATGGATTTTTTATTTAATGTGTCATAAAAAAATTCAGTGTAAACTTCGAGGGAAAGGACCATAGGGGGTGGAGAAGACCTTTTGAAGTGATTTTTATCTGAAACTCCTAACTAAAAGCACTTGTTTCACGGTCCACGAGGTCTTTTCTACCTCATTGGCCCTTTTTTCAGGAATATGAGAGGGGTCCCATCATCTGCATAATTAATTTAACAGAGTTTTGCATAACAAATTGTTAATTACACAAAATAATTATGATAATAGTAGGTAGTCGGAAACATTTCGCGACTCTGATCGTTTTTCTTTTGTTTTGAAATTATTAAAGCAACATTACATCTGCAAAGGTTTTCTATTAATACATACTGGTTATGCTTACCTAAAATGATGTGGAACAATTGAACGTTACAGAAAATTAGGTAGGCATTCTTATGATTTTTAATACAAACAAATAAGGATCTATATTATAAGGAGTTTTTGTTATTTTTTTAAACTACCATAACCTACCTAAATTTGGACAGAAGGTACCATTGTCACTGGCGTAGAGCACATTTTTTAACTATGGCGTTCCATTACACCATAAAATAATGATTCCGCTTGCGGGCGTTTAGCTACTGCTATATTCTCACTGCGTGGCCCTACGGCCGAATATTGACCTTTAAACACGCCCAACACGTCAAAAGATTGGTGATTTTTAATTAAAAATTCCGATTGTACGTTTTAATATCCATCCATTTCCAGAAAGTCGGATCTTAATAGGAGATAGCCGTTCAAAATATTCCTATTGTTATCCAAAACTAAATTATTGTGATTTGTTTTATTTTAGAGGATTATAACGAGCCTGTAACAACTTGTGTCATTCTTTGTAGTTGTTATTAGTAACGTCTTACTCTGTATACTCGTAAGGAGTTCAGTGTATTACGATTACCTTAATAAAATTTCGCATATTCAAAGCTAGGCTGCTGAAGATGATGTAACGTGGCTTTTGTTTATCAAGTCCTTGAAGCTTATCACTACTTATTTCTGAATCTAGGTTAACAATTTAAATTTCAACGAACCTTTTAATACATTATTCACGTATACATAAATTATATGTATGTACATAGGTATACATGTGGCTAGAAAGGCTTAATTATTTTTGTTCTCCAGCCATTGTTCTACTGCACTCGTGGTTACGTGAATTAAACTCGAATTAAAGAGAACATAATTGTCTATTTAAAATGACCTAATACGACATAATCAATAATGATTTGCAAAAATAATCATAAAATAAAGTAAAAAATGCAAATATCATTACACTTTGGAAAAGGCTGTGTTTTTCCTTAATTAAAATAGACAATTATG
>NW_020439134.1:622777-638882 GCF_000699045.2 Agrilus planipennis
ACGGTTTGAGAGAAAATTTGGAATTTGACCAAAAACTTTGAATAAAATAAGAAATAACGAATAATATGGAAAATTTTTAACAGACTTGGCAGTGAATATGTCTTGATTTCAACAAAAAAAGATTTAGTTTCAATCTTTATTAATAATGAGCGCAAAACTTTTTAATATGTTTAAATAATAATTAAAACTTTAAAATTACATTTATTTCAGACAATTATAAATATTATCAAGTAAAAACGAGATTTTCAGCTAATTTTTCATTTTTTCCTAGATAACCATTTAGTGAATTTGAATAACCTTATGCTAAAGTGATTCTCCAGAGTTCAAGTTACTTATTATAAAAGTTTGAAATTTCTGGTAGCTTTTTTTCTGTTAATAAAAATAAATTTAATCTGTTCGGTTAACGAATCTCCATAAAATGACGTGTAAAATTACAATTTTTTAAANACTCTTTAATGCTTTTCTTGATCTACAGCTTTAGAGAATAAAAGCTGTTTTTGTATTTTGTTTTATCTTACAAATTGTAGATTTTCGACACCACTTTTTTTTGCTAAATACGTAACACTTTAAACTCTAAAAAATTTTTAAAGGTAACAAGATTATGTGATCTTTCATCGGATGGAAATGCAGTAACTTCGGTTGCGTGGAGTGAGCGAGGCCATCTAGTTGCGGTCGGTACGCATCACGGCTATGTTACTGTATGGGACGTTGCAGTCAATAAACAAGTAAATAAGCTTGTGGGACACTCGGCAAGAGTCGGAGCCCTGGCATGGAATGGAGACGTGCTTAGTTCGGGTAGTAGGGACAGACTTATTCTTCAAAGAGATACGAGGACGCCAGGTAAATACAACATTTTAAGATATTTAATCTTGATTTAGATTTTGTTAACTGTATGTACCTAGTCCTTTTCAATAAAAAATGCATTTTTCTACGTTAGAATTATATAGTTTTCTATTGAAATATATAATTCATAATTCCCTCATTTCTATAGGTACTGTCCCCGAACGTCGGCTTGTAGGTCATCGGCAAGAAGTGTGCGGATTAAAGTGGTCCCCTGATAATCAGTATTTGGCATCTGGCGGCAACGATAATCGTCTGTATGTCTGGAACATGCAGTCCTTATCTCCCGTACAAACGTATACAGATCACTGTGCCGCCGTCAAAGCTATTGCTTGGTCCCCACATCATCATGGCCTTTTAGCGTCCGGAGGTGGAACAGCTGACCGCTGTATCCGATTCTGGAATACGTTAACGGGACAACCCATGCAGTGTGTTGATACTGGTAGGTTCAATGTAATTTTATGCAATTCCTTTATCGTGAATTTTGTAATCGAGTGCGAAACGTAGGTTGTTGGCTTCACATAAATAAAAAAACCTTTGCCCCTATATAGGTTGATTTTTACATTATACAATTTTCTTTGAGTATTTGTTCGGTTGAAGTTGTTAGAAAACAATTATAATAATTATGACGCAATTGTGAAATAATCTAAATATACAGATGTATAAAAACCGACTTCAACACTTTGCCTGCATGCACAAGTTTAAGTTAAACCAAAGTGACGAAGTTGCGTTATTTTCTTCAAATATCATTCCACTCTTGGAGGTGGAATTTTTTCTTCTTATTTAAATGGACCTCCATGAGATATAACATACTCAACAAAAAAAGAATTATTAAAATCCGTTACAAATTGGCAAAAAAAGAACGCGTAACTTTCACAAAAAAAGTTGACTGTCACTGGACGCTTGGCAGATGTGAAACGTTAGAATTGATAGTAGAATTTATAATTAATAAAAACCAATAATGAGATATTAAGCACTTAACAATGTCGTTTCAAAAACAATAATTCTGAAAAGAAGCGTATAGTACACGCATGCGCACACATGAAGGTCGAGAACAGGAGGGAAGTGGGGAGACATGACGGCATAAGAGAACCTCATGTTATTTGACGTCACGGCATACTAGTCTGTTTTACTGCCACTAAAAGTCGAATTGGGAAACTTCCTTTTTATAAAGTCGGTTAGAAATAATGAAACCTGCTCAACAGTATATGTATTACGTACCTAATTTGTTTAATTAGAGATTCATCTAGTTTTTAACTGAAGTTAATGTTTTTATCAAAAATGTATTGCATTTTTTTTTCAGGATCACAAGTATGTAATTTGGCATGGTCAAAACACAGTTCGGAACTAGTTTCCACGCATGGTTATTCTCAAAACCAAATCCTAGTATGGAAATATCCGAGTTTAACACAAGTTGCGAAACTGACAGGTCATTCATATCGCGTACTTTACTTGGCCCTGTCCCCTGACGGAGAAGCGATAGTGACCGGAGCGGGAGACGAAACGCTAAGATTTTGGAACGTCTTCAGTAAAGCGCGGTCTCAGAAGGAAACCCGATCTGTGTTGAGCTTGTACACGGGCATTCGTTAAACTTTAGTTCAGTGGAATACTATAAATTGTCTGATGTTAATTTCAGGAAGAAAATAATTTATTTGATGTTTTTAACTTCTATTTTAGAAAAACTGCGTCTGAAAAATAGTGCTTCTGCAAGTGTTTCTTGCGGTATAAATCATTGTATATATTTATAGCTATTGAGAATTTATATGTATTAACATATAGTGAACTTTTATTGAATTATTTTACAGAATTATGTACATGAATATATGTATGTATGATTTATATAAGACGGTGTACGTTTTTGTACATGACTAAATATTTACTTGTGATGTTTTTGTGTTCAAATTTTTAGTTTCTACAAGAGAGGACAAATGATTTTAAATTTTTATTAAGTACAAGTTTTAGGGTTTGGAAGCCATTTATTATTTATAATCTATTTATATTTTTTAAGGAATTATTAAGGAAATGTAATTTTTTTAAGAGTGTATAAAATTGCTTTTTTCTTCCAAAATAAAAAAACAAATGGAAAACTTTTAAGCTTTATAATGGGGTGTAATGTAAGAAAATTAGGATATTTTACAACCGATGATAAATGTGAATGAAGTTTTTTTTTTAAGAATTTCGAAATAATCTTATTTATCAAGAAATGTTTTTAACTTGATGGGATGTTACAATTATTGCTTATAGTACAAATATATTTAATTGATGTCGTAATTAAAAAAGATATTGTATAAACAGTATTTTGCTTTGTTTTTTTTAATAATTATTTCTCAAAGTAGCGGCAGTATGCATGTGTCTATCTATATACAAATTGGCAGTTATAGGGACTGCCGATAGAGGTGAAAACTTAGAACTTTTAGTATTTGAAATTTCACAATGTTTGAATAAAAATTATCAACATCAATCTGGTTTTCACATCTGTTGACACTCCGAGCAACAATTATATGCATGTTTATATAGTTTTTTATTATTCAAATATTTTCATAAATTTCAATTTAATTGATGTCGTAATTAAAAAAGATATTGTATAAACAGTATTTTGCTTTGTTTTTTTTAATAATTATTTCTCAAAGTAGCGGCAGTATGCATGTGTCTATCTATATACAAATTGGCAGTTATAGGGACTGCCGATAGAGGTGAAAACTTAGAACTTTTAGTATTTGAAATTTCACAATGTTTGAATAAAAATTATCAACATCAATCTGGTTTTCACATCTGTTGACACTCCGAGCAACAATTATATGCATGTTTATATAGTTTTTTTATTATTCAAATATTTACATAAATTTCAATGTACTTGATTTTTAACATTGTTTGCATCATTGTCATCATTAATTTTAACAGTACTTTCACTTTTTGTACTTTCAATTATTTCATTGTGTTCTAAAAAAGATACAATAGGCTTATGGTAACTAAAGTAAGAAATGAAAACGTTTGATTGAAATTTATCTAAGTATCACGTAAAAACCGCATCGATCGTCGTAGCTGTATAGCTACAGATATACTGCTACAAGCATGTCGGTGACGCGAACGTACGAGATTTCACCCATCCAAAAAGCGTCTAACGCCTACAGCATACGGCTGCTGCGGGTGCCCAGTCGTGAGCATGTCGGTGACGCAAACCCAGTACATTTTCCCCTGCCAAAAAGTGCCCAACGTCGCTAAAGAAGTTTTCCCTTCAAAAATTGTTGCATTTAGGGACTGTGGTTTAATTTTTGGTGGTTTTGGTACATTGCTGACGAAAAATGTAAAATTCCTTATTTCAGCTTATTTCTTCTCCGAAACTATCTGAAAAAGCTACTACCATGTAATTTACAAACATTGGAGATAAAACCTTTGACGTCCTTTCGGGAAATAAGCACTATTAGCACTTTCAAGATCTGAAAATTATATTAACTATGATGGGACAGACGTAACCCTCTGCTGTAATTGAAATATGATCATATACTGCCTCAATCGTTTTCTAAGATATGATTTATAGCAATAGGTGTATTATAAAGAAGAAGGTTAAAAACGAGTACTGCAATTCTACATTATTTTTATTTAGATATTAGCCGATTGTCGTGATATCGTCTAAGTCGTTTTGGACTGGTAACCCGTTTTCCATACGTGATCGATAAATACTTTTTTTTAATTCGTTTATTTATTTTCTACTAATTTCTTTGATGGATATATGTAGGATCATAAGGATACGATACGAACAGACAACATTCACTATTTCCTTTTTCATTTCACAACACTGACAATAGGTACAAGTAAAACAAACTGTCAATCATGGCCGGGTTTTTATGAGCGCGGCTGGAACAATTAGCGACTTCCTGAGCGCTAGTATGAATGAAAAATGATGCGCAGATCCGCGTGGCTATCGCTTACTTTGCACGAGGTTAGAAGAGCTTCCTCTTCCGCGTATACGCACTGCGTAGTCTGATACTTCTTCTTGGGGGCAAGAAAATACCCATAGAAAGGTCATCGTTGTCTATTTGTATGAAATTCACATTAAATAGAAATATCGTGGTAAAGACCAGCCGCCCAATTGTAAGGTAAATATAAATAAAAACCGATTATTTTATTTATATAAAAATAAAAATTAATTGGTTGGTAAACTTTTTGCAAAATCTTTTGTTAACTTTTAAATCTTCAGATCTTAATTTGCATTTACTTTATTAGTATATTTTGTTTCCATTTGGAAATATATAAGAGCATGAAGGGAAAGGCTTTTTATTATATCCAGTTATTTTATGATAATTAATAGGTTTGTATCTTCAATCAATTACTAATTAGCAATTTGGCACGAAAATACGACTGTTTAAATATTAAGAGAAAACCATTTTTTTAAAATACTTTTATTATTCTGCAAATTAGGAACTATTTCTAAGGATTTCAATCTCAAACGAATTTAAAGCAAGATCACAGATTAGAAAGTAAATAACATTAGGAATACTATAATCAAGCTTAACAATACCACAACAAAATAAAAATAATTATGAATTTTTCATTTTATTAAAATAGTATTGATGATATCAAGCAATCGTTACAATACTACGTGATTGAAGGAGTTGCAAAAATTTAAGTTTTGAATAATTTAATATCCATCAATAGCTATTTGTATTTATAACAGAAATGCCTCAGTAATTATTTTTCAACAAAGTTGTATAAAAAGTTATACGTGAGATCCATTCTCGCTTACTTTGAAATGCCTCATGTTAATACCACAAATATTGAACCCTCTATTTTTCTGAAATTGGGTTTCTAATGTGCAATACTGCGATGCAGAGGGCAACAAAAAATAACCACATTATGGTATCCCTACAACTCGTCAAAACAAACGACGGCGTCAGAAGGACTCAGCCATTCTGAGCATAAAATAAGATTAGGGCTAACAATACTTACAACATTTAACGAGTCGGAGCGTGGAAGGTTGGAACCATGAGGGGAGCAAAGAAGATAGAAACTTTAATAATTGAGGTCGATATGCTAGAGTTAAATATAATAAGATTAATGAAGTTCCTTTGCCAGAAGTCGGAGACTTTTTTGGAATGAAGACTTTGGAAGGTCATTCCGGGGTAGGAATGGTAATGCGTAGGAAAGAAAGATAGAGCACAGAAAGTTATTTACGGAAAAACGATAGCAAAGTTATGATCAAGTTAAATTTGAAATAGTAATGCAGGTATATACGCCTACTTTTACTTGTAGTGAAGATTTCGAAGATGTGTTAAGTTTAATGAAGTCAGGAAAATCTAATAATTGTAAGATACTTTAACGCAGTAATAACTGAAGGCAAAGATAGAGTAATAAACGGTTCTTTTGGATCAGACAATAGAAATGATAGAGGCACACAGATTGATAGAATTCTGTGATAAACTATCTTAAGCGCCTCATATACTTTATTTAATCATCACGTATTCGTTGAAGACCGTTTTTTGGAATAAAACAGCCTGTTAGTAATTTAGTTCCCCATATCACAAAAAAAATCACATTTTAAATTGTTCAGTTTTAAAAATTAATAAGTAATACATTGTATAATCAAATTACAACACATTATTATGTACATGTAACGTTGATCATCACGCATTTGTAAAAACAGCAGCACTTAATGTCAAGTGTAATGCATTTTCAATTTGTATTGATAATTTTTTGCATCTCCCTCTTGTAAATTTGTTACGTATTCTAACATGACTATAGCAATCATAGCAAATAAAAATACAAGTTTTATTTTTATTTTGCACATCTGACACAGCAAATGTTTTAATTTTATTACGTAAATAACATGAAATTGAGCTACAACCAAGCACACCTGGTGGTAATTGGAATGTAAAAGAATCAACAAATTAAATGTTACTTTTTGTTGATCAAGAATATATATTTCTTGTATTCCAATAATACTAGTAAATGCAATAAATACTCTTACTTCATACAATAAAGGAATAACGAGAAGGGACAATGCAGGTGTGCTACGAAATTAAAATATCCAGTGCTTTGTCTCTATCATTATCACTTTTTAACAGGGCTTTTGACACTTCACTTTCTGGAAAACCCAGATCTAACAATTCCGACATTGCTAATAAATGTTCAATTACCTACAAAATAAAATCAATTAGTAACTAATTTTTTAATAAAATAATTAGTACAAGCAAATCAAAAAAACACAAATTAAATTGTAAGGTAATTTTTAAAGTTTAAGTTTTAATACTTTAAATTTGTAGAAGATTGTTCATCATTTTCCAAATTCACTTTATTTATTTATCTAAAAATCAACGGCTAAGAGACCCAATTACTTAGATACAAAAATAGGATGATTCCACCGTGCACAACATCCGCATTATAATAATAACAGATAAGTTTAATTTATGAACATTACAGTTACCCATAAGAAATTCTCCTTATTGCCAAAATGAAACACTAAGCGAATTAAAGAGTGTCAAGATTACTGGGTTAAGAGAATGATATGTAAGTTATTTTTTAAGGTGTTGCTGTTGGTGCTGGGAATAATGATGTTCCAAATCCTTCGCATGAGGAGTGTGGGAAAATGAAATGTATAGTTTGTGATGTATGAGTGTTCTGCCACAGTATAAATACGTCACAGTTTGATGAGGAGGGTGAGATGAGGTTTCTGGAGGAGAAAAGAAAGGACAGTTGTGTGCATATTTTGATTTGAAAATGAAAAAGTAATCGAAGTAGATATGTAAATTATTGATGGAAAGTGAAAATCTACACAGCATAACTGAATGCTCTACAAAGAACACTCTCAAGTTGAGAGATTCTATATTACATGCAAGGGGTTCAGACGACTAATCGTGAATCATATGGAGGGTGCGGAAGAATTAAATATTAATGATTCAGAATTCTAAAATCACAGGTGGACCTTTGGGTGCATCTAAGGGGTTTAAGGAACGTGGATGTAATTGGGTTAATATGTTTAGTAAAGGTTAAATTGGAGTCCGGTATTACAGCTAGAGCCGAAAGCGATTAGACTCTATTCAACATCGAGGACCACAATGCATAGTTGCACAGCAGCCTGGTTCTACCATTGTAACATGTTTTGACTGAATTTTTGATCATAAAGCTTTAATCCACAGTCAGAGCACCACTCATCAATTTTTATCAGGCGTTACAGAAGGTTATTACAGTCGGATAACGAGTAGACTTTGCCTTTGTCTGAGTATAATAGGGTTCGAGAAGACAGAAGTTCAGAAGGTAAACAAAGTAAATAACAGCGAACCAAAGTGCTTGTGGCACACTAAAGGAAATAGCACTGAGTAGTAGAATCTTAAGAGCTCCACCTAGGCACTGCAACAACTTACCACCTATGCTAAATATTTTCGCTCTTATTAACAGGATATCAAGGGGGGCACTATCGAATGCCTAGGTCATGTCCAGGAACAGGTTATATCCTCATCGAAGGATGACGTATGTTAATAATAAAAGAAGAGGGAAACTGAATCTGTATCTACATGATTGGATGATGTAAGGTTGAGAATAGTTTGGTACTCCTCAGAACTTATGGAAAGGTTAGCATCCAGACGGCGATGAGACGATTCAAAGAGCTGCGATTTACCAGAGGATTCAGCAGCAGATTACATAAATATTTAGGAACTATTAACAATGATTATTGATCACATTTTGAAAGATGTAAAAATGGAATTAAATGAAAATCCGAGCGAATTAGCAATCACAAAAAGGAATTGATATATAAGTTAAACATACTTAATCACAAAAGGCATTAAACAGTATGACATCAAAGTTTAAATGCGTTAGGGATGCCCGATAGGAGAGCAAAAACTACCATGTATAAATATGCCCGGCAAGGCTAATATTGGGTCTCCAGTACCTGGTTACTTGGCAAAACTACTATCTGGTTTATTTAAAAAGATTGAGATTATACCTTTTTCTGGTCTTCTCCAACAGCAACAACCACCTTTGCGACCCTGGATAGTGGAAATCCCATTGAACTGATGTTATGTGAAAAAGCTTTTAAATTTGCTGGTAAAGACAAGAAAACTTCATCTTTTTCTTCTTCTTCTTCTGTATTCTTTTGTTTTCTGCTTAATTCAGTAGTCTGTACATTCCGTGTAACTGACTCAGGACAACTGATTCTATTAATATTTGTGTTGCTCATACGTACATTACTAAGTTCATCTTGTAGAGCCTTCATTATATCTGGTACACTTTTGTAACTTGCACTGACACTGGTATTGCTCTGTTTACTGTCAGTAATACTCGTACCAGTCTTAGAATATGTATATGAAGTCGCTTGGGGTATTTCATAAGAACTTACTTTATTGTAATCATATTCCAAAGTTAAAGGTTGATAATAAAAACCATTGGCAGTACTATATGGGAGTTTCTGTTGATAAGCCATTTGAGATGATTCAGATGTTACAAAACTAGGATGACTGCTTATGTTATAATTAGGCATAGAATAGCTTGTGGAAGGTTCCGGTATCGATGAAACTGTATTAACTGGTGTATAATGTCCATATTGAGGCATTTGAATATATGGATTCACATTTAGTCTATTAATAGACTCATCATTCTTCAGTACCTGTGCTAATTCTTCGAGGTCATTTATTGTTTTTAATTCAACATTATCAAATGGACTAGAATTGTCTGCTTCAAAATCAGAAATATTCAAAGGACTTTTATCATTTAATTTGCTAGTTACTGTAGAGCAAATGGGTTCTTTTAATGGTATAGGTGTTAAAATATGTGAATAAGTTGGCCTTGTTGTTATTGTTGGAAAATTATTATGAGAAATATCATTAAATGTATTAACAGAATTTGATGTATTGTATGGTAAAATTTTAGATACATTCTCATGGAATTTACTACTTACACTAGAATTATTAGCACCAATAAATATTTCTTTTTCTTCTGATTCTAGCCTCTTCTTTTCTTGCTCAGTCTGTTCTAATCGTCTTTGTCTTTCTTCCTTAGCATTTTCATATCTTATTTTCTTTTCCTTTCTTATTTGCTGCCTTGCAATCTTAAGTTCCTTTACTTTTTCCTTTATATTTGTTTCTAAAGTAAAATCATATGTTGATAAATTATCTTGAATATGTTTCTTGTTTAAAATTCTTTGAGTATACGCGGTAACGGGATTAATACGTGGGGGCGGCTTATAATTTTCTGAAATCTTTACTCTAATTCCATCCATATAAGAATGATGAGTTTCTTGACCTTGTTTTAGTGACATGACTTCTTCAACCTCTTTTATAATGAAAATTGCAAAAAAGTATGATTCACAGACAAACATGAATCAGAATTTTATTAATAGTTGCGAACACATGGGGCCATTCACTCTACTGTAGATTACATTTAGAATCTGTTGTCACTGATTACATTTTCACATTTTATTTGAAAATTTTTAATTTTTGCTATAACTACAAATAAAATATATGTTAAATAAAAATTAGCAATTCAGTCTGGCTTTTAGTTACTTTTCATTTTTGTCACGAGAGATTCTCTTTATCCGTCACATCTGTCAAAGTCAAATTTCATGTCAAATTTGTTCTATGTCAGCGTGGCTATGATCATCGACGTTTACTAATGGACATGCCTTAGCGGTCAGAATTATGGTACATTAAAAGAAAGAGATAGAATGAAGTTTCGGACAATATCCATCTCTTTCACGATAGTGCGTAAGCGTGTCATGAAAGAGATAGCACTAGTCCGAAACCATACGCCATCTCTCTCACTTTTCCAGCCAAGAAATTATTACAATGACATACGGCTAAGGCACGTCTATTAATATATTCAGAAATAACCGTAGATAAACATAAAAAATAATAAATATTACAAAAATTATGTGCAATACACTTGGGCAACTATTAAACTGACTGTATATTATTGACACTACATAACAATCACATGACAATTGATATCACTGAAACTCCATACACCACGGCATGGCTCAGCTTATAAAACGATGCTTAGTATCTATGATGTTTAGTTAGTTAAGGTCATAGATAAGTTAAGGTAGATGTGGATAGATCGTTGTCAGAGAATGTTAAAGTATCATTGAGTTATCTATAAATCTATTATTTTTATNACAAAAACAAAATGCGTTTTTAAAAAGAACCGAAAAAAGCTGTACATGATTGTTTAGAATTAGTACAAAATGCAAACGAATTATAGAAAGTATATATCATTAAATAAGTGCAAATGTAACAAAAGTTTCTATTGAATTAACAGTTTGTTGTTTTTATTCCAGAATGAAAGAACCCCTGTCAAATCAAGTCCGTACTCATTATCCCCCTTGAGTTTGAGCAGCCAAAGATTATTGAGATCACCACATAAGGCTACTCGAAAGATTTCACGGATTCCTTTTAAAGTCTTAGATGCACCTGAGCTACAAGACGACTTCTACCTTAACCTTGTTGACTGGTCAATACAGAACGTTCTTAGTGTAGGTCTTGGAAGTTGTGTTTATCTGTGGTCTGCATGCACTAGTCAGGTATGTTCATTAATATTAGGTACTACATATTCTAGTGCTAATTAATAGTTGTAATCAAATTTAAAAGGTCAAATAATAAAATAATTTTTTTTGAAATTTTTAAAAAGTGAATTCCAAATCACTTTTCTAAAGCGTAGGTAGGTTCTGTGTTGTAACTATCCCTCATGGGCCGTAACTTTTTTTATAATTTTCACATATTTGTTAATGAAGTAATTTGTTTTTTGTTCATCACTGACAACAAATTTTTTATTCTGTTGATCAAGAAACTACCTCTAAAATTTTACTTCTATTTTGAATACTCGGAACTCTTTAATGCTTTTCTTGATCTACAGCTTTAGAGAATAAAAGCTGTTTTTGTATTTTGTTTTATCTTACAAATTGTAGATTTTCGACACCACTTTTTTTTGCTAAATACGTAACACTTTAAACTCTAAAAAATTTTTAAAGGTAACAAGATTATGTGATCTTTCATCGGATGGAAATGCAGTAACTTCGGTTGCGTGGAGTGAGCGAGGCCATCTAGTTGCGGTCGGTACGCATCACGGCTATGTTACTGTATGGGACGTTGCAGTCAATAAACAAGTAAATAAGCTTGTGGGACACTCGGCAAGAGTCGGAGCCCTGGCATGGAATGGAGACGTGCTTAGTTCGGGTAGTAGGGACAGACTTATTCTTCAAAGAGATACGAGGACGCCAGGTAAATACAACATTTTAAGATATTTAATCTTGATTTAGATTTTGTTAACTGTATGTACCTAGTCCTTTTCAATAAAAAATGCATTTTTCTACGTTAGAATTATATAGTTTTCTATTGAAATATATAATTCATAATTCCCTCATTTCTATAGGTACTGTCCCCGAACGTCGGCTTGTAGGTCATCGGCAAGAAGTGTGCGGATTAAAGTGGTCCCCTGATAATCAGTATTTGGCATCTGGCGGCAACGATAATCGTCTGTATGTCTGGAACATGCAGTCCTTATCTCCCGTACAAACGTATACAGATCACTGTGCCGCCGTCAAAGCTATTGCTTGGTCCCCACATCATCATGGCCTTTTAGCGTCCGGAGGTGGAACAGCTGACCGCTGTATCCGATTCTGGAATACGTTAACGGGACAACCCATGCAGTGTGTTGATACTGGTAGGTTCAATGTAATTTTATGCAATTCCTTTATCGTGAATTTTGTAATCGAGTGCGAAACGTAGGTTGTTGGCTTCACATAAATAAAAAAACCTTTGCCCCTATATAGGTTGATTTTTACATTATACAATTTTCTTTGAGTATTTGTTCGGTTGAAGTTGTTAGAAAACAATTATAATAATTATGACGCAATTGTGAAATAATCTAAATATACAGATGTATAAAAACCGACTTCAACACTTTGCCTGCATGCACAAGTTTAAGTTAAACCAAAGTGACGAAGTTGCGTTATTTTCTTCAAATATCATTCCACTCTTGGAGGTGGAATTTTTTCTTCTTATTTAAATGGACCTCCATGAGATATAACATACTCAACAAAAAAAGAATTATTAAAATCCGTTACAAATTGGCAAAAAAAGAACGCGTAACTTTCACAAAAAAAGTTGACTGTCACTGGACGCTTGGCAGATGTGAAACGTTAGAATTGATAGTAGAATTTATAATTAATAAAAACCAATAATGAGATATTAAGCACTTAACAATGTCGTTTCAAAAACAATAATTCTGAAAAGAAGCGTATAGTACACGCATGCGCACACATGAAGGTCGAGAACAGGAGGGAAGTGGGGAGACATGACGGCATAAGAGAACCTCATGTTATTTGACGTCACGGCATACTAGTCTGTTTTACTGCCACTAAAAGTCGAATTGGGAAACTTCCTTTTTATAAAGTCGGTTAGAAATAATGAAACCTGCTCAACAGTATATGTATTACGTACCTAATTTGTTTAATTAGAGATTCATCTAGTTTTTAACTGAAGTTAATGTTTTTATCAAAAATGTATTGCATTTTTTTTTCAGGATCACAAGTATGTAATTTGGCATGGTCAAAACACAGTTCGGAACTAGTTTCCACGCATGGTTATTCTCAAAACCAAATCCTAGTATGGAAATATCCGAGTTTAACACAAGTTGCGAAACTGACAGGTCATTCATATCGCGTACTTTACTTGGCCCTGTCCCCTGACGGAGAAGCGATAGTGACCGGAGCGGGAGACGAAACGCTAAGATTTTGGAACGTCTTCAGTAAAGCGCGGTCTCAGAAGGAAACCCGATCTGTGTTGAGCTTGTACACGGGCATTCGTTAAACTTTAGTTCAGTGGAATACTATAAATTGTCTGATGTTAATTTCAGGAAGAAAATAATTTATTTGATGTTTTTAACTTCTATTTTAGAAAAACTGCGTCTGAAAAATAGTGCTTCTGCAAGTGTTTCTTGCGGTATAAATCATTGTATATATTTATAGCTATTGAGAATTTATATGTATTAACATATAGTGAACTTTTATTGAATTATTTTACAGAATTATGTACATGAATATATGTATGTATGATTTATATAAGACGGTGTACGTTTTTGTACATGACTAAATATTTACTTGTGATGTTTTTGTGTTCAAATTTTTAGTTTCTACAAGAGAGGACAAATGATTTTAAATTTTTATTAAGTACAAGTTTTAGGGTTTGGAAGCCATTTATTATTTATAATCTATTTATATTTTTTAAGGAATTATTAAGGAAATGTAATTTTTTTAAGAGTGTATAAAATTGCTTTTTTCTTCCAAAATAAAAAAACAAATGGAAAACTTTTAAGCTTTATAATGGGGTGTAATGTAAGAAAATTAGGATATTTTACAACCGATGATAAATGTGAATGAAGTTTTTTTTTTAAGAATTTCGAAATAATCTTATTTATCAAGAAATGTTTTTAACTTGATGGGATGTTACAATTATTGCTTATAGTACAAATATATTTAATTGATGTCGTAATTAAAAAAGATATTGTATAAACAGTATTTTGCTTTGTTTTTTTTAATAATTATTTCTCAAAGTAGCGGCAGTATGCATGTGTCTATCTATATACAAATTGGCAGTTATAGGGACTGCCGATAGAGGTGAAAACTTAGAACTTTTAGTATTTGAAATTTCACAATGTTTGAATAAAAATTATCAACATCAATCTGGTTTTCACATCTGTTGACACTCCGAGCAACAATTATATGCATGTTTATATAGTTTTTTATTATTCAAATATTTACATAAATTTCAATGTACCTGATTTTTAACATTGTTTGCATCATTGTCATCATTCATTTCAACAATACTTAGACTTTTTGTACTTTCAATGATTTCACTGTGTTCTAAAAAAGGTACAATGGGCTTATGGTAACTAAAGTAAAAAATGAAAATGTTTGATTGAAATTTATCTAAGTATCGCGTAAAAACCGCATCGATCGTCGTAGCTGTATAGTTACAGATATACTGCTACAAGCATGTCGGTGAGACCAACACACGAGATTTCACCCATCCAAAAGGCGTCTCACGTCTACAGCACACGGCCACTGCGCGTGCGCCAATCGTGAGCATGTCGGTGACGCGAACCCATAACATTTTCCCCCTACCAAAAAGTGCCCAACGTCGCTAAAAAAGTTTTCACTTCAAAAATCGCAAGGCGCAAGATCGGGGGAATAAGGAGGGTGTGGTTTTGCAACCTCTTTTCTGGTAAGTGTGTGGACGAGCATTGCACTGTTGCAAGATTATAGGTGCTAGATTGGCTCGAACATGTCATTGCCCTTTGATGTACTTGTTGCTGAACTTTTTGTTGAAGTGAAAACTTCTTTAGCGACGTTGGGCACTTTTTGGTAGTGGAAAATGTTATAGGTTCGCGTCACAGACATGTTCATGACTGGCGCACGCGCAGCGGCCGTGTGCTGTGGGCGTTAGACGCTTTTTGGATGAGTGAAATCTCATGCGTTCGCGTCACCGACATGCTTGTAGCAGTATATCTGTAACTATACAGCTAAGACGATCGATGCGATTTTTACGCGATACTTAGATAAATTTCAATCAAACGTTTTCATTTTTTACTTTAGTTACCATAAGCATATTGTATCTTTTTTAGAACACAATGAAATAATTGAAAGTACAAAAAGTCTAAGAATTGTTGAAATTAATGATGACAATGATGCAAACAATGTTAAAAATCAAGTACATTGAAATTTATGTAAATACATTTCAAATTATAAATTAAAATTATGTTACAAAAGTTTACTGATACCAGAATAACTATTTCATCACGTAGTGACTTTCTCATTCTACCTGCGGCTATCACTCGTAATCAAATTATTACTATGGTGTCACATAAATGCAGAGGTTGTCTTCGTTATTTTAGACTACGTTAGTTCATTCTTTTGATTTTCATGTGAATAAATTTTCTGATATTTTTAATCACATTTGGCAATTTACTTAAAAATAGTTGCATTAGTTAATAATGTAATGGATTAGGTATTATACAAGTTCATGTTTAATTCGTTGATGAAACCTCAGTGGTCGAAGAGAACCACTTCCAATTTTTTTACAGTTGTCAACGAATATTTGCAGCTAGGCAACATTTAGACTAACGAACAGATTTCTTTTAGTTTGTATGACACCAATGCTTATATAAAAAATGCACTTAATTATTCTACTTGAACAACTTTTTGATTGAGAAATATGTGTCAGTAACAAATTCCTTTTTGAGAATGAGGATGGTACTAATCCTACTAAAAAAGCCATTT